>NC_056727.1:343312633-343327633 GCF_019279795.1 Protopterus annectens | reverse complement strand
GATACCAGGACTAGGTGTTAGAGTGGCCAAACAACACTTAGAAGACATTGTACAATATACCAAAGGCAATTTAATCATAGCTGGAGATTTCAATTGCATTATAAAAGAAACTGACACAAATACTAAAACTACACGTAAGAGATCATCTTTAACAAAGTTGTTATCTGAGTTTGTTGAAACTTTTAATATAGTTGACATAAATGAGTATGCTATCCCAGATTCACTATTCTTTACACATTTTTCCCATAGACATAATACATACTCTAGAATAGATAGAGTGTACATAACAAAGGATTTAACCTCAAAATTAAATAAAGTCAAGACAATTTCATGTCCATTTTCGGACCATAACACCATAGCGTTTGAGATAGACTTATGTTTCAAGAGAAGGATATCAGTAACAAGAATACCATCTTACATAACAAATCTCAAAGATTTTAAGGAATTTTATATTAAAGAGACACAAACATTCCTAGATATCAATCTTACAAAAGATGTATCTAAAATATATATATGGGATGCATTGAAAGCATACCTATATGGAAGAGTGGTGGGATGGTATAAAAATAAACAAAATCAGTGGAATAAGGAATTAATGGAATTACAGTCAAAATTAGATAATTTAAAGCTTGATATTCAAAATGGAAACACCAACTTAATAAAAGAACTAGAAGATACTAATAAAAAATACTCAGAGACGCTACACCACAAAACAATGATCAACTTAGAAAAAAATTAAACTATGTTACTATTCAATGAACCCTAAAGCCAACGAAGAATAGCAAATATGACTAAAAAGATTATTAAAACAAATCAAATCAAGGAAATACATAATATAGAAACCAAAAAGAAAGTATCTGATTTAGAAGGAATACTAGAAGCTTTTAGGCTATTTTTTCATAAACTTAATAATCAAAATGAGAAAACAGAAACACATTCAGTATTGAAAGCTTTTCTCAAAAACAATGTTAAAGTTAGGTTATTAGAGGAGCAGGTACAACTAATAGATAAACAAATAGCAATGACAGAACTTAAAGCTGAAGTAAATAAGCTAAAATTAAACAAAGCTCCAGGTATAGATAATATTACCCCAGAAATGTTTAAATTACTATCAAATGGGGCTTTGCTGTTGTTATTGAATGTCTTTACATCAGTTAAAAATGGTAAAGACATTCCTCCTTCTTGGAAGTACACATTAATATCACCAATTCTGAAACAAAATAAAGATCCCAGTGAATGTTCATCATACAGACCCATTTCACTTCTTAATATAGATTATAAATTTTTTATGGCAATACATGCTGCTCGAATAAAACAATTACTACCACTTTTGATAGAGGAGGATCAAACAGGTTTTATAAAAGATAGGAACACTTATGACAACATTAAAAGAATTCCTTCCTTAATTGATTATATAAATATCACAAAAAACAAAATGAATGTTATTAGCTTAGACATAAATAACGCATTTGATTCAGTGAACTGGGATTATCTGTGGTTAGTTTTAGAAGAATATGGCTTCTCAAACAACTTCACTTTGTTAATAAAATCATTATATGAAAAATCATTGGCTTATATAAAACTGGGATCTTGTCTGTCTAAATCTATTAAAATAACTAAGGGCACAAAACAAGGCTGCCCTCTTTCTCCGTTATTGTTTGCGCTAGTCATTGAACCCTTAGCAAATAATATACGTATGGATAAAATATTGAAGGAATACAACTAGACAACAGCCTAGAGCTTAAAATTCAACTTTTTGCTGATGATATTTTAATTACCTTAAAAAATAATAATAGCAGTTTAAAAGCATTATGGGACTCAATTCAAAACTTCCAAAACTTTTCAAGTCTTAAATTTAATGAGAACAAAACAAATGTATTGCTTATAAATACTAATAAAAAAGATCTAAATAAAAAATACCATAAATATATCTCTACCAATAATATAATTAAATACTTGGGAATTATAATAACTAACAACCTAGATACTACAATTGAAACAAATTATAAAGAGACCTTAAATAATATTAAAAATCTAATACAAAGATGGAATAAATTCTTCTTTTCAATGGAAGAAAGGCTTTATATAATTAAAATGATCATATTTCCAAAAATTCTTTATGTCATACAAGCTTGTTCTTTGCCACCAGCTAAATCGCACCTAAAACAATTAAATGATTTAATGGTAAGATTCCTATGGTATCCAAAAAACCAAGGATAGCTATGAAGTATCATCTAGATGATTGGGATATAGGTGGCATAGGTTTACCAGACATAGAAATATATTTGCATTCATCCATTATTAAAACAATATCATTATGGCTAAATACAAAATATACATCAAAATGGAAGCTAGTTCATGAGAGAATCTGGTTAAAATCAGGATTTGTAGTAGCAAATAAGTATACAGATTTCATACCAAACAATTTTCTATGGCTGATGAAGGAATATATGATGATACATAAGAATAAAAATATAAGTTCCAAATACATTACTTATACATTGAAAATGTTCCAAAATCTTATTAATAGCAATCCTGATATTAAAGCATGGTCATTTCTTTTATATCCAGTAGCGTACACACAAGGTAATATAATAACATTTAATATGGAAGTAGTCAACATGCTTAAAGAAAAGGGATTAATATATTGGCATCAATTGCTAAACTCTGGAAAACCTCTGACAATAGACCAGATTAAACAGAAATTAAATATGGAAGATAGTTCGTGGTTACATGTACAAGAATTAAGACAGTATATATTAAGCAAACAAGAAACAATGCAACCATCAATAAGACAAAATGTTCCTAACCTTATAGAACATATGATATTACTAACGAATCAACCCATTACTGGAAAGGGATACTTATCATCTATTTATAAAACAAACAAAAAAATAAAAATGCATAATAATGACAAAATATGGAATTATTATAGATCAGTTAATGGACATGTGCCAAATGACAGAGATAAAAAAAACTAATTCTTCTCTCTCCAAAGCAGACATCACTTTCATTACATTGGAGACTTTTTACATGGAAATTCATACACAGATCTTATGTAACCCCTCATAAAATGGAACTTATGTTTAAGAAAAATATTGGCTGCTGGAGATGTGATTTATCAATAAAAGCAGACTGGCAACATATGTTCTACGAATGCCATTTGATTAAACCATATTGGGATAAAATAAATTATTTTCTGCAAATGGTATTCAATGATAAATTCCAGATTTCCAAATCTATTATTTTGTTTAATGCACCTGTACCCGACTGTGTGCCAAGAACAAAATATGTAATCTTATGGACTCTCCTAGCTATTGCAAGGAAGAACATTACATCAAACTGGAAATCCAAAGCTTCTCCAACTTTTAAGCAATTCATGAATATGGTGTCAGCAGTATCGCAATTGGAAATGAACACTATTAAAGGAAGAACTGAAAGAACTACATCATTATACGTAGCATGGCAAAAAGTAACTGAAATACTGGAGAATAATGACTGCAGCAGATTATAATCAGGAAACAATTGTATAGAAAGTCAATTATATGTCAACAATAGACACCCTTGTAAATACTTTATTTTGGTTTTAATGTTTGATATCTGTTTAGAGGTTTTAGCCTACCTTTTTAAATAATTTGTAAATACTTCATTGTCATAAATAACCTGCATTCATGTTTTCTTGTTTTTGGAAATGAATACAAATATTTTAAAAATATATATATATTGGCTCTGTGTATGTGCTTCCAGCCAAAACTCTGTCAACCTTTGTACATATATCATGTATTAAGAGGTGCATATGTGCTGTACACCATAATTAGTGTCATCATATTTGATAACAAGCCAGAGAGATATCAGACTGCTACACATTATGTACAGTAGGGGTTATATTTGATGACATAACCTGGACATTCTGTGATTGTTTGTACAGTACTGAGGTCTGTGTACTTATGGTGAATGTCAACAGTGTGTGTACTGTTAATATGTACTTTGGCCTGTGTACAGACTGTGGTAGATGTCATTGTTCTAGGTCCCGTCCTATCTGATGTTACATGCTGCTCCACTCTATGTTACCATATTGGCTTACATATTTGTAGGGCCATACACACACACACATGTCCCATACCACAGACAGGCATCAGACCACACTGTGTAGCGGCCCAGTATATTAGTCTGTGAGTGGCACATATGAGGATGGTGTTGAGCAGATACTCCATATGCTGTAATATTATGCTACCTTACCACATGTGGTTGTGGCTGTGTTCACATTGGTTGTGGTTATGCACTTTCATAAGGTGTATCTTACTCTGTGCTGTGACATGCCTGTACAGCCTGCTATATATGCAGGTACATGTGCATTCCCCCATAGGAGATGTAGGCCAGTGTTGAGCCAGTCTGCCTGTAGCCTACACAATGCATTGTTGCATGCCTAGCAGCTTAGTCTACTTACCCAGTGAGATGTCATGTCCAGATACTTGCCAGATGTACTGCTGCTGGGCCTTCCTTAACAGTCATGTATGTCAAACACATCAGTGGGATGCTGTACAGATGTATGTCAATATCTAGTGGGTAGTATGTGGCCATGGCACCCCTGAACTAGTGGTTATTATTTGTCAGGACAGACAGGGGTGTGTGAATGCATAACCTTATGGAGGCAAATGTATACCAGTTGTTATGTGTTATACCCATCTACATGGCTGTTAACATCCATATTGTCAGACTTGGTCTACATGTTTTGAACTAAGGGGTTCTGTGTATACCTCTGGACTGTACAGAGTGTGTCAGAATGTCCACATATATTGGCCAATGTCTCTGCTGCATTCCACAGGGGCATTATGTGCTAGCAGTGGTACTGTACTATGATGTCCTTAGGATGTTTCTCAGTAGCCAATGACGCACAGGTGAAAAGCAAATGTGACCTCCCACACACACCATGTCTGTGAAGACAATCCCTATTACAGTAGCAATAGTCTACTAATATACCTGCTATACATACCTTGGCATCCCCTTGCACTACGAAGTTGGGACTATAGGGGCTGGGGTAGGGCTACAATCCATGTTCAGGACATATGATGAAAATATATGTACATATAATTATCCAGATATCTGTATATATAATTACACATATACATATTGACATATATAGATGAGTATGTATATGTACATAGATATACATATACATACCCAGATATGTACATATACAGAGCAATATATGTCGACACATATACAGATAGTGATACATATGCACATATACATATGGATATCTACAGATATATTGACAGAAGTAGGTATATCAGAATAGATATGTATGCACATATAGTTATAGATATCTACATATATACCAACATAACTAGGCATATCTGTACACATAGGATGTGCATACATATATATATAGCTATATACACATATATCTATATATACATATACATATATATATATATATATATATATATATATATATATATATATATATATATATATATATATATATATACATATATGCACATATGTATATATACATATATGTATATATATAGATATACATATGTACATACAAAGAGATGTACACATGGCCATATATATATGTAGCACTATACAGATGTGTATACAGACATATGTATGAGTATACATGTGTATATACATGTAGACATATATAGACCTATGATATGTATACAACCATATTCCTGTGGTGAGTAAACATCACAATTGTGTATACCCTCCCCATGTATCTCACTGTATGTATCTGCTATGTGCACATTATGATAAAACAACATATTTGCTGCAACAGTCATATTAATAACAAGGACTACACAAGTCAGGAACTACAGGCAAATGTTCAATACTATTCAATATGTGTATTGACAGCTATATTGGTAAAATAACAGCAGTCTTCACAGTGGTCATGGCGTAGAGGTTAAGTGTTGTGACTTCACTGTAAAATGGTCCTTGGTTCAAGGGCTGTTCATTTTGTTGCTGGGCAAGACAAGGGCTGTCAGATACAGATTGGTTAAGGCAGTTTTGAGCAGCTTTAAGTGGGTTTGAATGGGTTTTCATGAAGCTAAGTGGTGCTAAGCTATGGGTAAACGTAAAAGCACTTAAACAGTGTAAGCAGTGCTTACCAGTGTGCAAATCAGCTTAGCTGTTATATTGCAGCAATGCTGATACTTGCTAAGCATAGTTTAGCCCTGGTAACCAGGACACACAACCCAATCTGATAACCTGTAATAAGTGTATGTAATGACATGTACAATACATGTACCTATATGCTGTCATCTTAGTAGCAAGGGGTGTGAGTGTCATGTGTGGGGCACAGACATATATCAGGCCTGTACAGCACTGTTATCCATGTGAATGTGTCACATGCAGGTGTAGTAGCCCAGACACATGTACACCTACAACACACATGAATAACATTATAGGGACTGCAATCAACCAGTGTTACTAACATCTATAATGCATCATTGCTAGATGGCTACACTACCTGCCAAATATGCCTCACACTGTACTCCCTACACCATGTTACACTGCAGTACTGCAGTACACTGTTGTACAGTCACCGTGTGCATCAGAATCACATCAGCCTGTCCCTGCATCGATGGTATGGATGACAGGGATGGAGCACAGGTATCATCATATGCATAGGGCATTCCATTACCGACACATGTACACCTACAACACACATGGATAACATTATACAGACCACAACCAACCAGTGTTACTAACAGCTATAATGCATCATTGCTGGATGGCTACACTACCTGCCAAATATGCCTCACACTCTACTCCCTACAACATGTTACACTGCAGTACTGTGGTACACTGTTGTACAGTCACTGTGTGCATCAGAACCACCATACTCAGGCTTTGTGCCCACTTAGTGGTGCACAGTGATGGTTATCCCACTCCATAAAGGGGGATCTACCACAGACCTCGGGAACTACCACCCCATTAGCCTGACAAGCCTGGTCTGCAAGGCTATGGAACGTATCATGGAACTTATAAACAATGACATTGGTAATCTCCAAACTCTGGACCCCACCCAGTTCGAGTTTGTAAAAGGCAGATCATGTCTCCTAAACCTGATGGACTTATTTGAAGAGTCACCAAAATCGTAGATGAGGTTAAGATGGTAAACACAGCCTATCTAGATCTCACCAAGGCTTTCGTCACCAGCCCCCGCTCTGGAATTATACATAAACTCACTAAACTAGGTATAAATCCTTATGTCACAAGATGAGTTGTCAACTGGCTCACTGACAGAACTCGCACTGTGAAAGTAGCAGACTCCAAATCTGACTTCAGACCAGTGACAAGTGAAGTATCACAGGGTTCAGTCCTGGGTCCTCTCCTGTTTGGTATCTTCTTCTCAGAAGTACAGGCTAACACAGAAGGTCATTGGCTAACAAAGTCCGCAGATGAGTGCAAACTAGGAGCCATAATCAGAACTCTTAACAATGTGGACATCGAACAAAAGGACCTCACTGAGACAGATGCCTGGTGTCAAAGCCATGGCCTCAAGCTCAATGCCAAAAAGTGCATTGTCATCCTTTTTGGTAAAAACTCTGTACCCATGAACTACCACATAGGCGGTAGTCTACTTAACACTGAAAGTGTGATAAGAGACCTTGGGACACAGGTGGACAGTAGCCTCTCCTTTGATAATCACATCACCACAGTAGTCTGAAAATCCTTCTACATAGCATACCTCATCACAAAAGGTTTCTCATCCAGGAAGAAAGAGGTCATTGTTCCCCTCTACTCATCACTCAGACCCATTATAGAGTACAACGCCCCTTTTGATATGTATCTCACAAGACATCTACAACAACTACAAAGGCCACAGAAATACCTCACAAAGAGGATTACTGGCCTCAAACAGATGCCCTACGCAGACCGTCTCAATAAACTCCAGCTTTACTCCGTCGCATATCGCCTACTCAGAGGTGATCTCTGCCTAACATACAAAGCTATGTCAAACTCAGAGCTGTTCGTCATGCTCCATGTAAAGAAATCCTAATCCTTCCAAGCTACATGCTCTAGGGACCTAAACCTTGTCACCACAATAAACTGAACATGCTGGAGGGATAGATTCCTGTCACAGAAACTTCCCATACTCTGGAACAAATTACCTATCTATATCAAACAAAGCTCCTCATTAACACTCTTCAAGAAAAATCTTGATGATTGGATGGGAGATAGGAAATTCACCCCAGGGATCACTTCTGTGGCTCTGCTCAACAGGGGCACAGGAAAATAATTTTCTTGGGTGACGAAAGCCAGGGTTCGTTTTTGACTAGGCTTATATAGGCCCTAGGGCCAATAGCCTAGTACCTACCTATGAACCTATGAACCATATCAGCCTGTCCCTGCATCGCTGGTATGGATGACAGGGATGGGGCACAGGTATCATCATATGCACAGGGCATTCCAGTGCTGACACATGTACACCTACAACACAATTGGATAACATTATAGAGACCACAACCAACCAGTGTTACTAACAGCTATAAGGCATCATTGCTGGATGGCTAGACTACCTGCCAAATATGCCTCACACTCTACTCCCTACAACATGTTACACTGCAGTACTATTATACACTGTTGTATAGTCACCGTGTGCATCAGAACCATATTAGCCTATCCCTGCTGCATCAATGGTATGGATGACAGGGATGGGGCACAGGTATCATCATATGCACAGGGTGTGGTGTTGGTTTGTCAGATGCCGTGGATGGGCCATACATTTGACACTGTTTGTGTGGATGAGAGGTGTACTCTGGGGAGCTGGCCGAAGTGATGTGGTGGGTGTAGGTATGGGGTTGCCCTACGTGTGTTTGCATAGTGTGTGGGTATGCATGCACACAGTTCTGCCATGTGGCTACCCTACACAGGTGTTTATTGACAGCTGCAGACTATACCAGGCAGGGTGTGCAATTCACTGCCTCTGGCCACAGACATGTGGCCTGTACCTGCAAGGTGTTCTGCGGGCACATCCAGTTACAGGCCTCGATGTGTTACTCTCACCTGCTGATGACATTTGTCCGCTGGTACCAGGTCCCTCCTGGGACTGGCCAGGACCACATGTACATAGCCTGCTGTGGTGTGGTGTGGACAGCACACTCCCTGCACTACTGGGGCTGTTACTGCCACTATGGCAGCACCTTGGTGTTCTGGCATGTAATGTTGACTACCAGCTGTTGGCATTGCAAGCCTTCATCCACGCGGATGTCACCACACTCCCACCTCACGTTCAAGCATGGACAGACCATGGCTAATGAGGGCCATCATCTCACCAGACTGTCTATCCATGAACTCAGTTAATCCATGGATGGCACCAGCCAGTTCATGGGCATTGTCATTTGAACATGTGAAAGCAGCCCTCTGCAGCCTCAGACCCTGTCTGTGGTAATGTTCTATACGTGCCTGCGCCGCCATGACAGCATGAAACATGCTTCTGCTGGTAGCAGCTATGTCACCTCTGCTAGGGTCATGATGTCCAGTGGCCCTACCATGGGCACTCTGGGACATCTGCCTACGTGGTGCCCTGCCAGACATCTGGCTATACCTGCTGTGACTGAACACAGTAGGCATGGTTACCACACTTTCCTGTGCACTGCCACTGAATGCCAGCTGTCCCTCCACTATAGCCACTGGGCATGGGGTGCCTATAGGCACTGAAATTGTGTGTGGGGGTGGGGTGGCTAAATGGGGGTTGTCAAATGTTGGCTCAGTGGTAGTCCCTGACAACCCCACCAGTGCCTCAAAATTATTACCATCATCATCATCGTTGTCTGTATGGACACCTACATCAGATTACATGCAAGAGAGACCCTGACCCACCTCGGCACCTGTGGGGGAAAACAATAAATGCCCTTTAAAACCTGAACAGCATTGCCTAACAGTATACACACACACACACACACACACGCACACACGCACGCACGCACACACGCACACACACACACACACACACGCCTCCGTAATACCTACCTCTCCATGGCTTTACAGACAGTCCCAAGTATATGTCCATGTGTTACCCCATCTTGCATCACACTTGTTAACATACACACATTGATACCACTCATTAACATCACAGTCCTCTAAATGCCCACACAAGTGGCCACAACACAAGGCCTGTTGCTACCTTACCTGCCTGACCTGTGTGTAGTAGATTTACATGGCCTCACTGCTGTCATTAGGTATGCACCCTCTGTATGCCCAGAAATGATGTGCATGGTCCCTATATGTGTGGGCTACTATGTTGCATCCACAATACCTCCCACTGGTGTGTCATGTATATGTAATCCTCAGTACATGCCAGATATGCTTCTCCATCAGCCCATCATGTAACAACTGTAAAATTTGGGTACACTCCCTAGTGTTGACTAGTACTTCCCCAATGCATCTGTAGAACTGCATACATGGGTTGTAGGTGACATCTCTGCTGACTGCGATATTAAGTGTGTACCTGAAGTCTACCTTCCCTCTGGATGCCTGTTCCATGTTACAGACCATATTATACTATTCACTGTCCTGTGTTTACACACATGACAGGTATTCCTGGTGTGTAATGTGGCAGTCCATGTCCATGAACTGCACAGTCCCAAAGGGAGGTACAGCCGTATGAACACCCCACACTCACACATGTGCATACATGGCCACACACACAAACACACACATGCACACACACATCCTACATGCATCTACCTCCCTCCACTTCATCAGAGTGACCCTGCAGGCAAACTAACTAACCACTAGGATGCACACACACACACACACACACACACACACACACACACACACACACACACACACACACACACACACATGTGACGTTGCACAATGATAGTACACACAGTCCTCCTATTACCCATCTGCCAACATGCAGAACATATGGTACAGAACCACATGCAGTTAAGCTATAGTCAATCCATGCTAGCAATAGTATACGTGTGTGATGCATGTGCTTTGTCACTAGGTGATGCCCCTTCCCCTGGATACCACTGCACCCATGTACACAGTATTGCTGTGCACCTGTTCTGCACTCTGCCATGTACTGTGCACCACAACTCACAGGTGTACAACCCATTGCAGAATGTGTAGTACTGTGCCAGTTATGTCAGATTTACCTCTCACAGCCCTTATGATTTTCAGCAATACATATCTGGGATGATATGTGGAAAGTTCTCATTGGTGAATGCCTGATGCCTGATTTACAGCTGTCAACATCAACAGACCATGTATGACCACTGCAATACTCTTATACTGACAACCATCAGAGTTTACTGTGGCTATGGGGGTGTACACACCTTTATTGGTTTTACACACACATCCTTGATCTGTGATGGGACCACATGACCACATATCTTAGCAGTACACAAGCCCAGTATGTGACATATGTCCTGTACTTTCACATGCAGTGTCTACAGATTGTGTTAGGTGTGCGGCTGCTGACCACAATGCATACACACCATGTGGGCATTTGTGTGCACACCTTTATCATGACGGTTTATCACACCTCTTGTTGTGTGTGCTACAACAGTCACTGCTCCTGGCAGGGGTATACCAATGTGGGCCATCTGCATTTGCCAGTGTATGTTCAGTCTGCCTTACACATGCCCCCTATTCTGCATGATTGCAAAGTCTACTCATTTGCACATCCCATGGTGTTCACACATTGCCGTCACTATTGCTGTGTGGGTAGGGTTATGGCTGCCACAGGTCCTGAACCTGACTATGTGCAGATAGAGCCATTCCTACCATCCTTAGGATCCCTGCTGCAGTGCACTGGTGTGTCATGCTGAGACCCCCTCCTCCTTCAGCTTTTATGCAGATGCATGACAAGTAAGCCCTACACATGTGTGCATTTCTCTAGTGTCCCATACACTGAAAACCATATGTTGCAGCCTAGACCCAGCTGATAATGTTGACCACTGTAATGCCTTATGCCACAGTGTATCTCTGCAGCAGTTGCCATTGTCCTACAGGTATATACACTGGAGTTGCACTGTAAATGGGTGTTGTGCAGAACATGTCACTACTGTAGGCCATGTCTACCACCAGTATGTTATTTCCTGTGGACACATTCTGCAATGACAGGATGTTAAATATCATGCAGGTGTCTGACATACCCTAGCAATACCCCATCATGGTCACCCCTGTAAGACCGTGCATTTTACAGGCAAGAATACATGCACATGTACAGCATGCATTCAAGATAGGTGTGTTAGATGTGTGCATGGAATATACCATCACCATTACATGCCCGGTGTGTTGGCAAGCATCTACATAAAACATACTCACCAGCTACAGGCTGTTGACTTGTTGTTATCCCAGAGGGACCTACATAAGAGGGTGAGAGATGCAATGTCAGTGGCCACACCTGTGGCACTGCTACAGGCTGGGTGCAGTAATACCATACATCAGCATTACATTCCCATGATACTACCACATCTGAACATCTGTTTATCACTACAATGCAGCAACACAATATATCTATGACATGTCAGATATGCATGATCTACCTGTAGCAATGTGGATGTTTAGACAACAGATGTGCCCTGTCTCCTTACCTGCATGCTCCTTGGCTGGTGTGTGGGTGACACCCACCTCCACAAAGTGGTCCAGTGGTTGTTGGTGGTCTGGACAGGAGGTGCCACGAGGCTGGCCTGGAGCTCCTCCACACGTGTCAGGGGGAATTGATGGCATGCCCCCCCCGTGGCGAGGTGAACCCCCAGACTGCAGCAGCATGCTGACAGGCATTGCAAAGCAGGTCAGTACAATGATGCTTGACCTGTTTATAACTGCGGTTGTGCAGTCCGACATCGTTGACCCTGTGGACTAGGTCATTCCACAGGATGGTCAGCTCCTGCTGCTCATGTGAGTGCCTGCCAAACAGCAGTGGATAGTGCTGTATCATGTGTGCTATCAACACATCATTCTCAGCATTGGAATAGGTGGGCAACCGTGCATGTGCCATCTTGACTGAAAGACATAAAGATGGAAACAGGTCTGAGCAACTCACACGACAAGGTTATCACAGTTCGTAATACACATCTCTGTCACCACCCACCATATCAGCTTCAACAGACTTTACACACAACTCATTAGGTATGGCTACAGCTTAACTACCGTTTGGACAGATATTGTATTGTACCACACCTTCTGCTATGTGATTGTAACCATGTCCCCTGTGTGGACAGTATCATTGCTGGCTTGTTACAGACTATTCACCTGGATGCCATTGTCAGGGCCACTATGGTTACATATATGCCAGTGGTATGACTGCTTTGAGATCGCTGCACATCTGACAGTCTGTGCTATTGGGGATATATATGAATGTTGTTGGACATGTACCGGGATTGTGTAGACTATTACTATCAACAAATGATCTATAACAGTGACACAATAACATGTATATGTTCTATTGGCCAGCAGATCCACCTTTCCACACCCATCTGCCCATGATACCTGGCCACATCACATGTGTGTCCCACCCTGGGGCCTCCTCATGTACTGTTACAGCAATACCATCAGGTGGAACCACCCAAGGGATTTTGCCCCCCCCTCAGGGCACACACAGACATGTTCCTGTCCCATGAGCTCAGGTCTAGCATCTGTTCCATACCGAGCTTCACAGACACATGAGGGATGTGCTACATCAGTCTGAGGCACCCAGTACACATTCACAGTGCCAACCTGTTCCTCCTGCTCAGCCTCCAGACCAGGCACCTTCAGGACATGGACTGCTGTGGTGAGTAGCAATGGGTGGGAGGCTTGTTCCAATTGTGCCTATGGACTGCTGTGGTGAGTAGCAATGGGTGGGAGGCTTGGTCCAATTGTGCCTATATTGGGGACCATGGGGCGTCCACATCACAGACTGCACACACTATCCACGGTATTTACCCACCACATGTGTCACATACCACCCCTGTAGACTGTCCTCTATATCAACCAATCCTGACCACCTCCACATGTGTACCTGCCATGCTTCCTCATATTCCCATTGCATACTTCACAGATAGGGCAATGTGGTACCAACAAGGGATTAACATGTGACATACTCATCCATGGTGCACACACTGCCAGATGTAGATATCTGTATGTATTGCTATGTGTGCTACTGCCTCACACATAGTACACATCACTGTGGGAGTGATATAGGGGACATGTCTTTACATACATATATGTTTGTGTGTGTTTGTATATATGTAGACATGTGCATATAGGTATATGTCTGTATATGTGTAGATATATGTGATGTATATATGTGCATATATATATATATATATATATATATATATATATATATATATATATATATATATATATATATATATATATATATATATATATATATATATATATATATATATGTCTACACATGGGTATATGTATATTTCTGGAGATACCTGTGGATATACATATCTATCTTTATATATTATATATGTGACATATGTATACATATGCATACCTATATGTTGGGTACATTCAGACATCAGCTCCACAATCTCACAACACCTTCCTGCACAGCTGCACTGTACTGCCTTGCTACAACACAGACAGGTGCCACATATGGACGCAGCCTGACTATGGGGGGTATATGTGGAATCCGATTGCAGGTAACCCTATTACCCACCTATGCCATTCTGGCATGCTACATTACAGATTCACCTGAGTATCCTGCCAGTGGTGGGCCATGGCTCCCACATGTCCATCTTAATGGCATTACTTCCACCACCAGCTATTGGCCATGTAATATACATGCTTCCCATTACACAGCACACACTATGATGGCATACATATTGTATGTCATTGCTGACCTGCACAGTTAATGGCTATGGCCCACTACCCACAGGGACAGATACTATTGTCCATAGCAGTTGTTCAGTTGAACATCATCACAACAACACCTGATGGCGCATATAACTCATTCCACATCATCTATCCCATTATAATGGACCAGGTACTACATTCTGTTACATGTATATACTTCACATACCT
>NC_056727.1:343290133-343310133 GCF_019279795.1 Protopterus annectens | reverse complement strand
CCTGTACTGTTGCATCACTGGGCTGGATGATATGTTTCTGAAAACATCCAATTTATGTGTATTTGGCATGGCTTAGTGGTAAATCACCTTGTCAAAGATGTCTAGGGTCCTGGCTGTTTCTTTTGTTGCTGGGCAGAACAGGGGTTGTTGGATACAGAGTGATTAAGGCACTTTAAAGCAGTTGTAAGTGGGCTTGCGTGGAGGTAAGCATTGCTAACTTCCGGTTACAGTGTTTTATAATCAGTTAGCTTCTAAATTGCTTAATCTGTGTAGGCATTGCTTACCCCCATGCAAACAGGCTTAAACTTGCTTACTGCTGCTTAAAAGTGCTTACTGCTACTTACCCCAATGCTAATTTCTTTAAAAGAAAAGAAAAAGGGGTTGATAGGAAAGTGGTGAAAAAAGGGCACAAAGAGGGAAAGACAGTAGGGAAAATAGTCAGGGGTGTGCAGGAAGGATGTAGGGAAGGTCCGTAGCTGCCCATTTCTTCTACAGCAGTAGCTTTGCATATACACTGCATTTGGAGGTAGATTTAGACACTCAAACCACTGGTTGAGGTGTGAGGACAACAATAATAAGTTGTGATGCCAATTAGACCAGATTACATGTGTCCAGTGGACACTTGTGCAAAATGGACAGCTATGTATGGAGCAAGATTTTTTTGTGGGAATAGATTGCCCTTTTTTTCAGGTGAGAGTGGGATGTTGGGGAGAGGTAGTAGGTATATTTGGGGAGACAGGGTGGGTAGGTTAACAGACAAGACAAAAGATGCATACAGAGGCAGCATATTTAGCATGTGGGGAGTAAACACCTTGCTGGGGAGGGGTGTTGAGATATCAGAAGTCCACAAGCCCCCTAGTGGTAACAGTGGGACTGAGGTCCCCACCCATGGGCAGTCACCACTGCACCTTCACAGCCCCAAAGGTGGCTGTGCTGGGGGCTGAGCCACAGAGCCAGGCTGACTCTCTAATCATGACACACGGCCCTTGAACTGGTGTAGAACATCACCGAACTGCTAGTTGATCGCTCTACTCACTATAACCCCAATCTGGTGATGGGTGACAGGTGCCTGTCTGTGCCCACTCCTGGGGAGAGCAAGCCCCATCCCCTGAGGCGGTTCCACCCAAAGATGGTGCAGGACCAATGGACAAGGAGGTCCCGAGTTGGGCCCCAGACATGCTGGTGCCCGGTGCCACAGCCAGCTGAGGTGGGACAGGTTGGTCCGCTGGGACCGGCCTTCCCAAGCATGTTATAGAGTTTAGATCACATCATCATTAGTGGGTTAGTAATAGTCAGCACATTCCAGGGTTAGGTATAACAGCATGCATAGATATTCCCATTAACCCAGACACCAGATACGGAACAGTTGCATAGCAAACAGAATAAATGCATATATGGGACCACAGTGGTAATAAGAACAGCATGCTGGTACATTGATGGCACCATGCCACCAATATTGGAATTATTCCATATAGCACATGCATGGGAACCATGAAAATATTTATCAAACAATTGGACATTATCAGAGTCATTACATGCCAGTTGGGGTGGGTAAGTTGATTATTGTTGGAGATATGGGGGGGGGTGAGAAAGATGTCAATTAATAAGTAGAATATTCCTGCAGTCCACATTACATTCCTAGTCAGTGCTGTTATCTGTACCTTACAAGTCTTTTTACACTACCCTATAGCTTTAGTTTGGTCAGTGATATGGCTGTTGTCATTATTACACATGAGCCAGATTTACTTGCAGTATACACCTCTTACCTGGTATACCTGTGGAGGGAATGTTTGTTAACACTAACTGTTTCTACATATACTCCCAGATTCTGGGTTGTTGTTTTGCACATAGCTATCCAACTCTTTCTGCACAGACTCTGGCCATGTGTTGACCACATACTGGTGTACCGGGACATATCTAGAATATTGCCCTCTTCCACCTTTAGTGACCTGACCCACACATATACATGCTTTCCTACACAGTTATATTATGTAGCACAGTGTGGGTGACAGTGACCAGTGATACTTTATTATTCAGAGAAACTGCAACACTCACAATTCCCTACAATACCAGAGTGAACAGTATCAGTACAGGTTATAATGGTCTGTATTTCTCAGCACAGTGTTCATATCCGATGTACCTGTGGGAGCAATATTTGTTAGCACTACCTGACTGTTGCCACACAAAGTTCCGGATTACACATTAGTATTATGCACATACATCTCACTCTGTTACTGTACACACTCTGGTCACAGCTTGACAACATGGGAGTGTAGATAGGACATACTTGAAATATTACTCTCCTAACAATTTTGGGGGTTGCTACAGTGACAGGTGTGTTCTCATGATGTTTAACAATCACTTGTATTCCCTGTTTGCTGGCTGCACATCTGGAATCCTCCCACAGACTTACCAGGGGGACACGCAGCATATATGGGCACATATACTGGACATTCTGGCCTCATCTGTACAGTTGTGGGGTATGAATCTGTATGCAGTCTAATTCCGCTCCCAGGATTCAGACCATGACTGTTATGTTATGTAGTGGGTTATGGTACATATGACTGTATACTGATTCCTTTCACAGGTTCAGTTTGGTTATACTATGGTGAGGACTTGTTTGCTACTGCCTCATTTTTCTGTACTTCTCTGATGGCTTGGTGGATAATTACTGGGACTATGGTGTATAGGGTCTTGGGTTCGAGACCTGTATGGCTGTTCATTTTGCTAATGGGAAGAACAAGGGCCACTGGATACAGAGTGATTAAGGCACTTTTGAGCAGTTGTGAGTGGGTTTGCATGATGGTAAGCACTGCTAAACTGCTGTTAAATCTGCTTACACAGTGTTAGCTTTAGAATTGCTTAACCAGTGTGGGCATTGCTTACTGCCGCACAAACGGGCTTAAGGCTGCTTACTAGTGCTTAAATATGCTTACTACTGCTTATTTGTGCTTACACCTGCTTACTAGCGCCTTATTCATTATGACACTGACACCTCACATGTGCATTTACTGCAGTACTCCAGTTCATAAAAATATGTTATTTAGTGAGTTATGCAACATAAATATTACTCATAACATGCTTTGCCATGGAAAATGGTATCTGCTACAGTGGGACTCGAACTGGGAATGCCTGCTCGTAAGGCGAATGCTATGCCCACTACACTATTTCTATGCTGCTTCATTTGCATATATCTTCCTTGTTATCCTCTTCAGCCATTTAAGCTGCATTACCCATAGCTAAGCGATGGGCACACCCGCGCCCCTACGGTTTGCTGTAATCAGATTAAAAAAAAAAAAGGGGTTTCTTCATTTTATTTATACATCCTGTTGCTGTTATACACAAGGGGGACTGTTGCTGGGGATATGCGGTCACCTGTGAGCGGTCTCACTCATTGCATACCACTTTCTGCTGTTCTTCATTGCAGGGGCGTGTTTATTCTGAGAGCTCTGCTCTCAGACACGCCCCCCTTGCACTCTTAAACGCTCCATGTAAGCCTAGGTGTTCGGGCAGCGTGCCTCATTAATATGCATGGCGTGCTGCCGTCCTGCTCCTAAATGGTCACTTCCGTGCAGGACTAAGCTAGTCCTGCATGGAAGATTAGTAAATCCGGGGGTGAAACTTTGCATCACAACATCGAAAACTACAAAGCACATGTAAATAACATCCCCTCCACCTATAACAACACCAAACTAACTAACACACTTTTTACCATGTTTCTGCAGGGGAGCAAGCCCCCCCCCCTGCAGCCCCCACATCCCTCATAAATTAAATATACCAACTCTAAAATTGCACTACTGTGGAAAAAAGTTAATTTCCTAACCCCACTGTATCGCGATCACCATACAAAATGTACACATAATGTCTAAATAACTTACCGGTATGGCCTAGAAACATGTACAGATTGGCAAAATAAACACTATATAAAATATATAAATTCCTACACCATATAAATAGTTAATATATAAATTAAAACTACATCTTATAGTGATAACACAAGATTAACAGGCTAAACTATAACATTTACATGTTTGATGATACACTACTCGATGTTATACATTGTCAGCGTTATGAAATCGATGTTATGAGTTTTCACTGTTTTGGGGTTTTGATGTTATGGTCTCAGTGTTTTCAATTTCGATGTTATGAGACTTAGATGTTTTGAACTAGATCTATATATATATATATATATATATATATATATATATATATATATATATATATATATATATATATATATATATATATATATATATATTCATTTTAGAACATTGAAAGCCCATAAGATTCCTACACTATATAAATAGTAACTATATAAATAAAAACTACAATGTCTTATAGTGATAACACAAGATTAACATGTTAAACTCTAACATATATAGGTAGAGGGGATGGGAAATAGGAAATACACCCCGTGGATCACTTCTGTGGCACTGCTCGACAGGGGCACAGGAAATGAACTTTCTTGGGTGGCATAAGCCAGGGAACCTTGTTGGCTAGGCTTACTTAGGCCTTTGGGCCGATAGCCTAGTACCTACCTATGAACCTATGAACCTATGAGATTGAAATTCAAAACACTGAGACCAAAATCTTGAAAATTCAAAACACTGAAAGCTCAAAACATTGAATGCCATAACATTGAAAAAACATAGGAAAGCAATATGTACTATATTCCAGCACAACTACATACAGAAACAAATAAAAAACAAACCATATTACACTTCTTCAAATATAAGCAGGGGAGGAAGCACCCCTGAACTCCCCATGTAGGTGACTGGACCCACCACACCCCCCTGCTACTTAACTATATCAACTCTGAGATCACTCTACACTACATTAAGATGTGTTGTGCTGTAGTATAGCAAGTAAAAAGGGAACATGACTGAGGTTACTTATGAAAGTGCGGTAAGTATCGGAGAGATATATAGTAATGTGTAATGTTTTAACAGTGAAGTAGTGTTTCTAAGAGAAGGTTGAGGATAGTTTTTTATAATTTGAACAGGCAGTCATGAAGTGCAGACTGGTATTTTTGCCATTTTGTTCTGTGTAGTGCGATCTCGGAGTTGATATATTTAAGTAGCAGAGGGTGTAGCCCCCCACATGGGGGGTGCAGAGGCACTTGCCCCCCTGCTTATATTTGGAGAAGTGTAATATGGTTTGTTTTTATTTGTTTCTGCATGTAGTTGTGCTGGCATATATTAAATGTCAGACTCTTATGTTTTTTCAATGTTATGGGATTCATTGTTTTCAGTTTTCAGTGTTTTGATTTTTCAAGATTTTGGTCTCAGCGTATTGAATTTCAGTGTTATGGGCTTTCAATGTTCTTGTTGGTTACTGCCTAGAAACTGTAGTTTTATTGGCCATTTTGGGTCAGTTCCAAACTCCTTGATCCCCCTCTCTTAAAACCCGATTGCCTCGTGGTTTTTGCGCCTTTTCAGCTTGTTGGCTGTTGGTGAAGCACCCATCAAGAGGAGAAAACGCTGAGAGAAGAAAGGAGCCACTTTTGAGATTTTAAGTATTTTTCTTCGGATTATTTGTTAAGATTTCTGCATTGCCGCCTACTTTTTGGCATTTTCCAGCTTGCTAAACTTGATATTTGTATTAGCAACTGTATTTAGAACACATCTACAGCCTGTTTACTGCATTTCCTGTGTTGCACTTATTTTAAAATAGTTTTTTTCTTAAAATTTGCATTTTACCTGTCTCTGGCCTAGCACTCAAGTGTGGGGTCATTTATTGCACTGTTCTAACTTGTTGCTACTTGTGTATCTCTGCTACCTTTAAACAAAACAAAAAAACAAAAAAATCTTGCTTTTTTTCCCACTTTCTGAAATTTAAAAAAGTTCAGTTACAGATTTGCTGTTCTGAACTGTTTGTAAGAGGCCATTGCTTACTTGGGCTAAAGGGAAGTCTCTGTGTTCATCAATGGCAGTGGTAAACACTGAACAGCCTGCCTCCCCCTGTGGGAGAGGTTACTGCCTAGAAACTGTAGTTTTATTGGTCATTTTGGGTCAATTACAAACTCCTTGACCCCCCTCTCTTAAAACCCTCTTTTGCGCGTTTTTGCATCGGGCAGCTCCGCTTAATCAGGTTTAAAGTATTCTCGGCTCCACAAAGTCTGCGCTTCTCTTTTTCCCTTAGAACTGTTCCAAATCTCAAAGTAAGCACTCTATTTTCCTTCTAAAACCCAGCAGTAGCTAGGATAAGTGTCTTATAAGTAAGCACTAATAAACTAAAGCACTACACCCTCTTATACTCCCTTTAGGTACTTGGCTTCCTATTGGTCCTTTTTGATCAAGTCAAAAAGTAATTCCTTATACTATTCTGGCATGTCCAAAAGTCAGTTTCAGGTTTACTCTCCAGTCCAGCTGGTGAATATGAGAATCTTGAAGCAATGTTACAACTGCCTTATGTACACAGACCACCCTCTCCTCTTCCCAACAAGCTCAAATATATGTGAGAGATGCAACTATATAGCCAAACTGGAGGCTGAGCTCTCTCAACATAGTACTGGCACGGTCAGTCTGGAGGAGAAGGTAATCACACACACCACAAATCCAGTCTCACATAGACCTATCGCAACAGCAAACCAAACATATAAACACACAAAAACATACTCGGAGGCTCTAAATAAAAATCTGCCCAAGCAATAGAGACCTCCAAAACAGACATGCGAGCAACTGCTACCCCACAACAATACCCACGTATCACATAGTTCACAAAGTCAGTGTGCCACACAGTCACAGCCCTTAAGGCTAAACAACACACCTAATACACTTGTAATAGGTGACTCTATTGTCAGACACACTGATGTCCCTCTCACCAGGCTGAACAAGGAGAAGGTCACTGTAAGCTGCCTGTCGAGTGCCAGGATCCGCCACATAACACAAGCACTCAGGTCACTTCAAAGCAAGTACAAATATGACTCCGTCATTCATTGTCCATGCTGGTGTGAATGACCTGAGACATACCTCCCTGGATTACATGAAAAGAGACATAGAGGAGCTCTCTGATCATGTGGCCCAGGCCGGTATGACCCTGACCTTGAGTAACATCTTACCCTCACCAAGAATGATACCACAGTATAAAGACAAAATGATCAATTTCAACAATTGGCTAAAGTATTGGTGTCACTCAAAGGGGATCCAGTGTCTGTCAGCCTGGGATGACATGCTTGACAAGCCACGTTGCTTCGCTATGGACAGCTTGCACCTGTCACCCCTGGGTTTTCGAATACTGGCCAAGGCTCTTGCCACCCCCATATTGCCTTTTTTAGGCAAGGCTCAAAAGACAAAACCATCTCCTTAGACAACACAAGGAAAAAGAAACTAAGGGTAATGCTGCTCAACGCCAGAAGTCTAAACCTCAAGATGCATGCACTCGAGGCTCTCCACAGTATGGAGAATATCGATATCTGTGCAGTAACAGAAACCTGGTTCAAGGCTCCCGAGAGCACCCCAGCACTACCAGGCTATACCTCATACCATGCTTTTCGGCCCCAAAACTCGGACCAAACCACAAGAGGAGGGGGAGTATCCATATTCATCAAAGATACCCATACCTCCAGGCTAGTGGCACTGCACGAAGCATCTGAGACCATCCATGTGTAACAAACAGTGGGCAAAACTGCCTTCCAGTTTGTAGCCTGCTACAGACCACCCTCCCAAACTTAGGAACCCCACTCGGCTTTCCTGAAGACACTGGAGAATATGAAGGTCTCTCCAAACACCATTATATTGGGTGACTTTAACTATCCAAACATAGACTGGGAGCACTACTCAAGCCCCAACACCCTAGCTCAACGGTTCCTAGAATTTATAAACTCAAATGCTATGGAACAACTGGTCACCACTCCCACAAGAGGGGAAAACATATTGGACCTGATCATCACCAACATGGAGACTCTATGTTCCATACCAGAGGTATACCCCTCATTGGTAAGATCTGACCATAAATTAATCACTATAGACATCCATATCCCGTCCCCTCCCCCAGCAAAGGAAACCACGGTCAAAAATTTCTCAAAAGTAAACTTCCCACTTCTCAAAACCGAGGTGGAATCCTTCAAAGCCCCAGGGCCAGTGGAAAATACGGTCCAAACCACAGAATCCTTTACAAACGCATTCTATGGATACCTACAGGAATGCATGGATTGTGCTATCCCAAATAAAACCAAGACACACTCCTCCAAAGGCAGGAGACCTGTCTGGTGGACCCCAGCCATAAATAAGCTGTACAACAGAAGGAAGAAGCTACTACATGATAGAGCAAAATCTCTGAAAGGTAAGGCAACTCTGATCAGTACTAGCAAGAAACTACGATCCCTTATAAAAATCATCTAAGGCTAACTTCAAAAGAAAAATTGCACAAGATGCTAAAGATAATCACAAGGCTTTCTTTAGTTATGTCAGAAACCTGGGTGGAAACTCCCAGATATGCTCTGAGTTAGTGCAAAATGACAAAAAATACACTGAACCCACTGACATTGCCAACATCCTGTCAGACAGGTTCAGTGCAACCCCCCCTCCCCCCCAAATGAGCAAATGACTATCCCAACAGAGTGTAGCCTCCCTGACATCACAGATGCACAGGTGAGAGCTGCCCTCTCAAAAGCAAAAAACACAGCATCAATGGGACCAGACAGTGCCCCAGGCTGCGTTTTACATGAGCTCCAAGAAGAAATGAACCCTCACTTAAAATCACTGTTCAGTCTCAGCCTTACAACAGGATATGTACCCAAAGAATGGCATACAGCAACAGTGGTCCCACTCCATAAAGGTGGTGTCACAACGGACCCCGGAAACTATCGCCCTATAAGCCTAACTAGCCTGGTCTGCAAAGCTATGGAGCGTATCATCATGGAACTCATAAACAAAGACATTGGGAACCTCCAAACACTGGATCCTACCCAATTCAGCTTTGTTAAGGGCAGATCTTGCCTTTTGAACCTGGTCAATTTCTTTGAAACAGTCACCAAGGCCATAGACGAAGGGAAGGTAGTCCACACAGCCTACCTTGACCTTGCAAAAGCCTTCGACACAATACCCCACTTGGGCATCATAAATAAGCTCACCAGCTTAAATATCAACCCCTATGTCACAAGATGTGTTGCAAACTGGCTTAGGGATAGAACCCACATGGTCAGAATTGCAGGTGCCATGTCAGACTCTAAACCAGTTATAAGTGGCATCCCACAAGGCTCAGTCCTGGGACCTCTCTTGTTCGGTATTTATTTCTCTGAGGTACAGGCTAACACAGGAGGACTATGGCTGACAAAGTTTGCAGATGACTGCAAATTGGGGGCCATAATCGACTTGCCAGCTGACACAAGCATCCTCCAAAAAGGTCTCACAGAGATGGATAACTGGTGCCAGAGCCATGGCCTAAAGCTAAATGCCAAAAAGTGCATAGTCATCCCCTTTGGGAAAAACAAAGTGCCCACAAATTACCACATAGGTGGTAATCCATTAAGTACGGAAGAAGTAATTAGGGAATTGGGGACTCAAGTAGATTGCAATCTCTCCTTTGACAATCACATTGCCAAAGTGGTCAGAAAGACATTCTATATAGCCCACCTTATCATGAAGGGGTTCACATCTAGATCAAGAGAGGTCATTGTGCCCCTCTACTCATCACTCATCAGGCCCATAATTGAATACAATGCCCCATTTGGGATGTACCTTACCCGACACCTGCTACAACTAGAAAGACCCCAAAAGTACCTCACCAAGAGGATCAAGGGACTCAAACATATGCCCTACGCAGTTAGGCTAAAGAAACTCCAGCTCTACTCAGTTGCTTACTGCCTACTCAGAGGCGATCTGTGCCTGACGTATAAAGCCATATCCAACCCAGAATTAATGGACATGCTCCACCTCAAGAAATCCAAATCCATCAGAACTACACGCTCCAGTGAATTAAACCTCAGCACAGAAATAAATAGAATATGCTGGAGGGACAGATTCATACCCCAGAGGCTCCCCTCACTCTGGAACAAAATCCCAATCCATAGCAGACAGAGCCCCTCAATGACCCTCTTCAAGAAGAATCTTGACGTTTGGATGGAAGATCACAAATTTACCCCTGGGATCTCTTCTGTGTCACTGCTAGACAGAGGCATGGTAAACTAACCTTAAATGGGCTATCTTCTGTGACCTACTATACAGAGGCACAGTCAACTAATCTAAGAAGGGTGGCGAAAGCCAAACACACTCTGGCTAGGCTTGTAAATGCCCTAGGGCAGATAGCCTAGTATCAACCTATGAACCTATGAACCTATGAATCCATATATCTATCTATATATGTAGCTATATATATATATATATATATATATATATATATATATATATATATATATATCTATATATATATATATATATATATATATATATATATATATATATATATATATATATATAGGTATATATACATCAGCAAATGTTACTTTTATCTGTATGGATTTCTTAGAATTGTACTGATGACATAGGCATGTTTTTCAGGGTACTTCACTTTCTGAGATGCAAAGCCTTATTAACTGTCATCACAAGTGCTAATGTTACAACTGTTTTTCTCTGTACACTCTTCTATTGTTATTTACGTGAAATGTAAATTTTGTATATTGTCAATTACATAGGGATGTTAGTCTTCTAGGATGGGCAATACACACCTCTACAGGAGTGCTGGCCACAAGTAGACATAACTGATAATAGCTTAAAATGGAATGTTATGTGGTAAATCTGTACACATGTTTTTGGGCCAGTTTATTTGATAACACTTTTAGCATTTCACTGATAGTTTGTTAGCAAAATATGTCATTTGCCTGTTTTTTTTTTTTTTTTGGGGGGGGGGGGGTGGGCAGCAAAGTTGCATTTTTGCTGTTGTTACTTTTCTTGTTTTTGATCCAACATTGCTTTGTGTATGATTGTAATATGTTACAACCACACAGTTCCCTTTTTATGTATTTGAATATCTTGTTTTATGTTTCTCCAGTGCAACAAATAGTGAAATACTACCTTTTATGTGCTATATCAAAGCAGGACTTCTATTTATGTGATACTTATATGTATTATCCTTCTTTTGTATTTTATGTTACCTAGGACTATGGCTCCCAGGCATCCCAATTCCTGAAAACTCTCCTTCAGTGACCCTGAAAATGAAGTCATTGTGGAAACATTTAGTCATGATGGCACCTTTCTGCTTGAGAGGGGATATATCAGGCAGAATGCAAATTTGGCACCATATAGTTGCTGATGTAAACACAGCAGGTGGCCAGTGCAGGACATATGATCAGGTGCACTATAAGGCTACTGATATGGTTTCATCCTCACAGAGGAGAGCAGCTGCAGTGGTCCTTAAATGGATGGGTACCAGTGGGGGCCTGCTACAGAGCCACCACTAACAGCAAATGACGAGCTCCTGTCCACTGTCAGGGATCTGGACAGCTCACTGGAAAGTGCACAACAGCATAGGTTCATAGGTTCATAGGTTCATAGGCTCATACTAGGCTATCTGCCCTAGGGCATTTATAAGCCTAGCCAGAATGTGTTTGGCTTTCGCCACCCATTTTAAATTTATTTTGCTATGCCCATTTTCGAGGTTAGTATACTGTGCCTCTGTCTAACAGTGACACAGAAGTGATACCCGGGGTAAACCTACGATCTCCCATCCACTCATCAAGATTCCTCTTGAAGAGAGTCAATGAGGGACTCTGCCTAACCTGGACTGGGATTTTATTCCAGAGTGAAGGGAGCCTCTGGGTTATGAATCTGTCCTCCAGCATGTCCTATTTATTTCAGTGCTGAGGTTCAAGTCTCTCGAGCGCGTAGCTCGATGGG
The DNA here is from genome assembly GCF_019279795.1 of Protopterus annectens. NCBI lineage: Eukaryota > Metazoa > Chordata > Ceratodontiformes > Protopteridae > Protopterus > Protopterus annectens. Next base: position 343,298,299 of record NC_056727.1, on the reverse strand, counting down.
ATTTGGGTTTTCTGAGGTGCAGCATGTCCATTAATTCCGGGTTGGACATGGCTTTATACGTCAGGCACAGATCGCCTCTGAACAGGCGGTATGCCACTGAGTAGAGCTGGAGTTTCTTTAACCGGGCAGCATATGGCATCTGTTTGAGCCCTTTGATCCTCTTGGTGAGGTACTTTTGGGGTCTTTCCAGTTGCTGCAGGTGTCTGGTAAGGTACATCCCAAAGGGGCATTGTACTCAATTATGGGCCTGATGAGGGATGAGTAAAGAGGCACGATGACCTCCCTGATCTAGATGTGAATCCCTTCATGATTAGGTGGGCTATATAAAATGTTTTTCTAACCACTTTGGCCACGTGGTTGTCAAATGAGAGATTGCTATCAACTTGGGTCCCCTGGTCCCTAATTACTTCTTCTGTACTTAATGGATTACCACCTATGTGGTAATTTGTGGGCACTTTGTTTTTGCCAAAGGAGATGACTATACACTTTTTGGCATTTAGCTTGAGGCCATGGCTCTGGCACCAGTTGTCTGTTTCTATGAGGCCCTTTTGGAGGATGCTTGTGTCGATTGAAGAGTCGATTATGGCGCCCAGTTTGCAGTCATCTGCGAACTTGGTCAGCCACAGTCCTTCCGTGTTGGCCTGTACCTCCGAGAAATATATACCGAACAAGAGAGGTCCCAGGACTGAGCCTTGTGGGACACCACTTGTAACTGGTTTGGAGTCTGACATGGCTCTAGCAATTCTAACCATGTGGGTTCTGTCCTTGAGCCAGTTTGCAATCCATCTAGTGACATCAGCATCATTGATGTTGGTGCTGCTGTTTCAGGGAGGACAAGAATGTCCCAGGAGAAGCTTCCAGGTAGGCTTACCTATCTCAGTTGTTAAATACTTCTTGTATAGCAAAATATTGACAGCAATACTTAAGTTCTATTTAACATTAAATTAATTTTGGAGGGATAGTTGTAGATCGATACAGTTAACAACGCATTCTGGTTGACTACATATGGGCTAAGGGTGGATGAGTCATCCGAGTTCTTGTTAAACAGCATAGCATCATTAATGTATATATACAGGGCAAAATGTTTTAACCTCCAGTGTTACAGTTAATTGTAATGAGGGTGTCCTTACCTTTTGCTTAACTTCTTCCAGGACCATCTTCCATAGGAAACATAGCATCATCTGTACATGGTAAGCCAAATTTCTATGTTAGTACTGATGAGCAGTTCAAAGAAATATTTTTTTAATCCATATGTGTGATGTGGGTGTCAGGACTATTGTGTGTATTGCTTTACTGTTAGTTTCTTAGCTTACATCTGACAGTAGTAGTGTAGGGATTAATGTCTTTCCTGTGTTTGTTGTTTATTATTACAGGTGATCTTGACAGTGAAAGTGTAGGACTCTTACCACCTGATATCAGAGTATTGGCAGACTCTGATGATGATGGTGGCCAAACAGAGGCACAGTCGGTGAGGGGGTGCAAAGGATGAATCTGACACTGAGATTGACATTCAGCCATCTCCTGTCATTCCACTGGACACAGCCAGTAGGCCTACGTCAATCCATTCCAGTGAGCCCTTAGATATTAGACAGGTGGAGGGTGAGGCAATCAGGGAAGTGTGATTACTGTGGCTTCAGTGCCTGTTGACTCCAGCTGTAGCCAAAGTGTGAGGAAGGTGCCATGCAGTCCGGTTGCTAGGAGTGCTCATTTGAGGCTTGCTGTCCATCCTCCATCTGATCCAGGTGTCTTCCCATTTCACTCAACATATGTTTAGGGCTGTCATAGAGGCCCAGACATGTTCCAATAGCTCCTCCAGAGAAATGTTTATGTTTGTAAATGTGGCACATGCTGATGTGCATGACTACCTCCACTATGTTGCCCATTCAGTGGATCCGATAAATGACACTTTGGAATGGGTGGTGTCAGTAATGAAATGTCTGCTGGGAGGGAGACAGCATCCAAGTGGGTGTAGGTCAGCCACATCATCTGATGTTAGCCGACTTTACCATGCCCAATCACTGTCATATAGTGGCACTATTTCTACTGCTCCATTAGTGGTTGAGGTGTCCACACCCATACATGACAGGCCATGAGGTCATGGTCCTGGGCATCTTCAGTAGGGGACCTCATGCAGAAGACAACAGTCATGTTTAGAAAGCGGCAGTGCATCTGACTGTGGGCATGGATGTGCCATTGCGACTCATGGCAGATCTATCTTTCGTGGTTGGGTATGACACCGATGAACTGCCACCTGTACCATGCATGGCTCACATCTGTCCGACATACCAAGGTGTAGAGCTAGCACAGAGCTTGGTTGTGTTCCTGCAGGCACTCATGCACCAGTTTCACCTGGAGAACCCATACAGACACACACAACAGTTATATAGTTCGGCCATGAGGCTTAAAGCTCATTTTGTCTCACTGACCATTTGTTACTTTATCCAAAATTATGCTGCTTCTCCTTCATACCCACACACACTCACTCACTGACATTTTGTGTCAGCCTGGGCTCTGTGATCCCCACACACATCACCCTGTACAAGTGATGATAACTGTACCATATCCTTGTTTTATATCTTTTGGATTTAGGTATACATAACATTTGTGTCTGATGCTGTGGGTGCATAGCTGACTTAGTGCTTAGTATATATTGTTCTGCCAATTGTACTTTTGACATATTTTGGTCTTAGAAAGTTAGACAGTTGAAATAATCAAAACATTTTTTGTATCAGTATTTTTAATAACCTTCTAAGGGTTGTGAAGTCTTAAACTGAAATGTGTCTCATTACTTTCTAACTTCTCTCTTTAATGATTTTGCAATACAAAAGTATGATGCCAAACTGAGGACATTTGATGACCATCAGTACTTTTGGGAGGTATGACTGTGTGAATATTTGATGACTGAGGCCTACTACTTAATAGAGGACACACATATTCACATAAGTCTCTGCTTTCACATGTTAAAGTAATTTCTGTACAAATCAACCACCTTTTACTTGCTTACATTACCAAGTAACAACATGCAAGGATATGCCATTCATTCGTATTATTACACAATACACTCCAGGTTCAACACTTACTTTGTAAATCTAGCAGTTGCAGCAGTGTTAGTTCAGGGCTGACTCTGTCTGATGGTAGCAGTACACAGCCATTACATGGGTAGGTAAAGGTTGTGAGTGTTGCCTCGCATCAGTGTTACTATATGTATGGGCATACAATGAAGGTTTTAACCTTAGGTGGTGAGTGAGTGTTCTATACATTGCTTCTTAGCCAATGCAAGGGCATATTGAGCATGCCTACGTTTGCCTAGACCCACAGCAGCTGCTAATTACCCCTCTGAGTCCTCACCTGTGAGTGGTTGTGGTGACCTTGACATTGTTGGTGGGATGTGTGCCCCTTTCCCTTGTTGATCCCGCTGAAGTTGCTTTCTCAGGATGATGTTGTTAACATCGCACAGATGGTATATATTTTAGTACATGTATAAGGATTGTACTGCAGTACTCCTCCAGATGTATCTAGGCACTGGAACTGTGACTTCAGCAGCACAAATACATGACCTATGATATTTCTGGTTTGAGAGTGTACCTCATTATGTCGTTCTTCAGTAGGTGTATGTGCATTTCTGATGGACATCATCAGCCACAGTTCCAGTGCATAGCCTGCATCCTCCATTACTCTGTGGGATGTCATCCATACTGAACATCTGATATAGTTAGGAGGTGTACCAGATATGTAAGTCGAGGTAAATGCCTGGGTTGCCATCACACATATTCAAGATGATTCCCGTAGTATTACACACAGCTTGGCAGTTAATAGAGTGGAAGCCCTTTCTATTTATGTAGAGCCTTCCCTGGTCTCTGTGTGATGCCTTAATTTCTATATGTGTACAGTCTATGGTACCCCAGTACTTCAGGGTAGTGTGCTACAGGGTAGAACTCCTGTATATTTGTGACCCTGTCCTCAGGTATAGAGGGAAATTATATGTGGTCACTGACAAATTGGATCAGAGTATTCAGGAACTGATGGAGGATTCTGGATGCAGATGCCTGTGACACCCCCAACACATCCCCTGTTGGTCTCTGAAAGGTCCCTGTAGCTAAACTTTTAAGTGCTACACATACCTGTGTCTCCACTGGTATGAGATCCCCCTTGGTATGCCCTGGGTTTGAGTTGAGGATGGCAGAGGTTGCAGAGTTCCTGTAGTGTGTCTCTATACACCCTGTAGTGCTCTACATTTTCCATCTCATGCAGATTGTGATAAGTTAAATAGGGTCTGAAAACCCTTCTCCTTGATCGTTGCCTATTATCAGCAGCAACAGCATAAACTTTAGCCTGTTGCACATGTACATGAATTAAAGCAACAGCAGCCCCTAACATTCTTTCTGTGTAGACTCCTTTACGTGGCTGTATTCCAACAGGTTTTGGAATTCATAGGGAAAACCAGCACTGAGACTGCCTGGTTGTTTTATAGCTTGTTGAACAGCTCCTCCTTCTTGGATTGGTTAATTATCATATAATTCAGCTGCTCATGCTAAAATTAGAATGCCACAGTGTTTATTTTAGGTGACTGGTTCTGCACACTGTGAACAGCTAAAAAGTAAAAACAAAAGCGCAGATAGAGAATTCCGGTTGAATCGTACCAGTTTTATTTCAAGTCCAGAAACACGAAGACACACAATATCACAGCAACATGTTGTTGCTGTAATACTGTGTGTCTTCGTGTTTCTGGACTTGAAATAAAACTGGTACAATTCAACCGGAATTCTCTATCTGCACTTTTGTTTTTACTGGTTGGTTTTTGTGCAGAAGTTTGCAGTATTTTTTTCTTTTACACTGTGAACAGCTGCTTACTGAATGCAAAATAGTGTGCTACCATGTGTGCATCGCAACTCACACACGGTGTATGTGGACCATGTAGGTTTATTGAATCTGCCCTTCCTGGGGATTCAATGAACTCCGTGTATGCCTAGTGTGAAGCCTACACGGAGTTTACTTGTTTGCGTGATGAGCAGCAGTGTGAATTATATATTCCTACCGAGCTTTGCACTTACAAAAATGCAAGTGAGGCTTTGTGGCCACCATGTAAAGCAGCACAAAGGCATATAGGACATCCAGACAAGTTTGTCTGCAAACGAACTTGCACGCAAAATTGCTCAGACAACCACAATGATCACCAGGGCTAAAATGAAGGGAATGATTGCTGCAGAAAAACAGTAAGAAAAGTGCACTCAGTGCAATGTACACTACAGCACATTTTTGGCATAAGAAATAAAGAATTTGTGGTGATTATCCAGGGTACATAGAATACAGTATAAATACATTAATCTGGGGAAGTCTGCATATTGAAAAGTGCCACAGATGTGAAGGCTAGGAATGCAGAAAGAGGAAGAGAATATGTAAAATATGTTAATGTACACCAGATAAGGACTTGTCAATGTACGTATACTTCAAAGATAAGTTAGTAGCACAACATTAATCACAAATGTACATAGCACAGTATGTACTGCTGTTTACACCTCCTGTGTGAATATATTTATATTATCACACATTATAGCATATTATGTGACTGTCAGACAAGGTTATATATCAGCAGAGATGATTGGTTGTGACATGATCACTGGAGAGGATATTTTGCAAGGATGATATATACAATAGGGGTATGTGCATATTGTGAAGGTGTGCAAAATGAGTTGCCTGAATATGACTGAAATGTCAGCATAGCTCTCAACCAATCAGGGGCATATAGCAACAGGCTCATGGACAACATTAGACAGAAGTAGCCACAATCGTGGACACTTTTAAAATAATACCACCATTAATCTGTGACAGGGACACAAGATATGTGATTGTAAGTTTTAATACAAGCTCTGCAGGAACACACTTGTACAACTTTAATGACTTACCAGTAATCTATAAGGGGAATTCAACACACCTTCCTCAAAGAAAACCACGTTTTGGAGGTGTTAAATTTACACCTGTAGTTTAAATTTTGGGTAATCCTGGCCAATTGAGAGGTTGCATGACACATAAGTCATGATACACACCTTCAAGAATGTAATCCATACCATCAATGTTGTCAATGAGCTGTGTATTTACTGTGTACATCACAGAAAATTGTATTACACATGCATCTTGTAGAACAGTTTGAAGGAAGTCTGCACTGTCAACTCCTAATGGCTATACATCACAAGGAATAATTTTTTATGGCCAACAAGATGTATGGAAATTCACTGAAAAGTGATACAATTGAGTAAAACATCCCTGGATGACATAGGTCTTAGCCATATGGATAACAACACTTAAAACAACACACTATTATCAGTAGATTCCTACACAAAGCTGTGTATTGCATGCATCTACCACATATTGTCTGCAGTATCTGCAATTGATGTGTGAATCAAGAAGTTATCCATTATAATGAATGATACACCAGTATGTTTGACTGATGGCAATGCATCAGTTATGCCTATGTGCACAGACAGTACAGCACTGCAAAGTCTAGTGTCAATGACTGAGGAAGCAGTCACTCTGATATCATTCACGTATCAAACAATACATGGAGCACATCTTCTGTCAGCATATGTCAAGCCCAACATGTGCTGCACAATTACAGTCATCCTAACATTGCAATGGAAAATGTTATACTACCATGAAATCCTGACATTCATGCTTATGTGTTCATGCAAACTATCAAGTGGTAATGCTAACATGAAGTACTGGTATGTCCATGATGTGGTACGATCACACTATAGCTGTACCTAAGATACAATTGAATGTCATAGGTTGAAAGTTTCATAGGAGAGTACTAGACTAATGTTCCAAGATGACATAAAATCCTAGCCATATTTAACATTAGCTTCTCAATTTTCAATAGCTATGTGAACAATGTTCACACAGGTTTGTGCCTATGCTATGTTATCTAATACCACCTGCCTCTATCCATGAGGGACATGGGTGCAACAACTGTAGTACAATCATGTTTAACCATCCATTGATCTAGGTTGCACTTGAAGAGGGTCAGGAAAGACATTTGCTTCATGAGAATGGCATGAATGTTCCAGAGAGATATCTCTGCAACATGATTTTTTATGTCAAAGGATAGGTTACAATCCTTGGAATGAGTGACCCCTGTGCAATTTTCATTAACAATGTGTAACATTGCCATCAGGACCAGATTGGAGGGTGCTCTGTAGGCCAGACAGAGATCAACCCTTAGTAGTCTGTTGGAGATATAATACAGTAATAGGGCTTTAAATCTTTCTGCATATGACTTTGCACCATGTATCTTCATTGTGCAAAAACCATGGGTTTTCTCCAGCTGTTGCAGATGCGTGGTGAGGTACATGCAAAAAGATGTATTGTACTCAATTATTGGTATGATGTGGGCTGAGTACAATGGCATTATAATGTCCTTTGCTGTGGATGGCCTATGTATACTTATGAGTTGTGCTACATACAAGGGATTTGTCACCACTGTGGACACATGGTGGACGAAGTTTCGATTATTATCTAACTGAGCAGCCAGATTAAGTACCACTGCATGTACTTATAGGAGTGTGCTTTCTATGGTGTAATTAACTTGGGTATTTGCCTTCTAAAATGGAATAATTCTGCTGGTGTGCTCATTTAATGTGTTTCCATGACCATGGCAGCAACTATTTTTGTGCATTAATACTTTCTGTAGTGTATCAGTAGTGTTTGTGGATTCAATGATTGTCCATATTTTGTAGTCATCCACAAAGTTGATAAAACAAAAGTTGTCTTAAGTTTGTCTTGACTTCTGAAAACTAAATACTGAACAGGAAAGGGCTTAGTACAGAAGTCTGTGGTACGGTCCTGGTCACTCGCTGTACTCTTCAACAGTATGTGTCCTGTCAGTGATCCAGTTGGCTACCCACCTGGTGATGTATGTGTTTATGCTCAGTTGAGACAGTTTCTCTGTAATATCCTTGTGCAGATTTGTATCAAATACTTTGGCCAGGTCTAATTAGGCAGGATGCACAGTCTTTCTCTCATCCATGCCCTCGGTGACTTTTTTGAAGAAGTCAAACAGATAAACAGACATGATGCATCTTTAAAGAAACAAAAATGGGTTGGGTACATAGTCGGGAGATTACCTGTGTCCTTTTTGATAAGGCCCATGATGATTCCTTTGATTGCCTCACA
>NC_056727.1:342447633-342600133 GCF_019279795.1 Protopterus annectens | reverse complement strand
CATACTATAAGGAATCTATTTTATAGGCCATTGAGGCTTTATTAGGTGGGTGTACTTTGACATACCAGTAAACATGTTCTCATTCTCCTGTAACACTGCCCTGATCCCCTAAACCTGGGTAGAGACAGATGCATACTTTCATTTTATTTCCCAGAGTTCTTTTTTTATTATTTATCTTTCACTCTCCCTCTGTTCCTCTCATTTGACTCATGCTTCACTTTCTTTCACATCCTATGCCTAACACTTGTACATCCTGTAAATACTTTGTGTTTTGGATATCATTTTCTGCATAGCAATATTATACTGTATGATGGTATGACAGTGAACAGGTACTCTTCCTGTCTTTTTTGCTGAATTAATTATTTTATCACATCTACTTATTGTGTTTATTTTTGCTACATACTACCGTGATTTATGCTTCTCTGAATGCTTTGCTCTTACATTATCACTGTTGTGGTGATAGTGAATAAAGTTTATTGTTTCTTTGGTTGTTTTTCTGCCTTGCTGAGCCTGAAAATGGTCTAGGAATATCAATGTTCTACTTTGGTTACTAAACTTTAAATAAATAAATAAAACTATCTTTGTAAGTTAAGTAGTCCACACACTCCAATGTCTTTGGGAGGAGCTGCAGACAATACCAAGCAAGCAATACTACTGAGAAGTAGCCATGTTTTGAAAATAAAACCTGGTAAAAGTTTTTGACTCATTACAGTCCCAACTCTTATTTCCCATAGCCAGACACCAGGATGCACTATGGTTGCCAGATAAAATATCAATGATGACTTCTAGTCTCTGTTAACTTATTAACTTCGAGTACCATCTCACAGCGCTTCTCTGCTTACATCCGAGAGTGCTGTGAGATGATAGGAAATGCAAGCTGTTACCCCCGAGTACCTTTTACAGATGTGAGAAACTGCAATGTAGATTTATATTGTGAGCAGCGTGTAAAACACGCTGAAATCATAACCTGTTATTTACTTTATATAATTACTATTCAGTGTGTTTTTACATGCTGCTCACATTAACTTTTTGAAAGAAAATCAGCTTGCAAAACGGTTGATAAAGCAAGTGGTGGCAACCAATCAGATTCTAGCAGTCTTAGCCACCACTTGCATAACACCTCCATCCCAAACTTAAATTTCTTTGTTCTCCACGAAAAAATAGAGGGTCCAGCAGCAGGCAATTCATTTCTTTTTACTGATATTTGCAGATTTTACCTGCTGTGGATCGCTCTATTTATTTTGAGGACGGATCGCAAGGATTGGTATTGGAGAAACCAGTTTAGCAGTTGTTATCAGGAAGTAATCATTAGCTTTCTTCTGCCTTGCCCAAGAACTGTTTTTCCTGTCCTTTAGGTAAGCTATTTGATGATAATAGGGTTGTGGTTACTGCAGACAGAACTGATATGCACTGCAACCGTTTTTTTAACTTTCTCCTTTCCGGGAGTAGGAGTCACAAACTGAGGAAATGCATATGGGTCAAGTTTTAGTTGCATAAATAATTTATTTCCAAAGCAAGAAATTTTGCAGCTGTTGGTAATCATAGTTGTAATCATCCCGTCATTGGAAGTTTGTCTGATGAACTGTTATTCAGGATTATTTACCATCAATTTTATTAAAAATTAATGCATGACAACCCCTTTAAATGTGGAACATAAAGTAGGACTCCAAATGAGGCATGCTATTATTAATGAGGTACATTTGAAGTATTCTGGGGAGAATAAGAGTGAGAGAATAGCAGAATGTTTGAACGCCGGAATTAGAAGCAGGAAACCTTGCACTGGCTATATAAAGTGCTGGTAATTGTGCTTTCCTCATCTTTAATCTTCACCCACCTGAGTCCCGAGTCCTTAACTTCAAGTAGGGAGGTGGGAAAAATGGGATGGAGCCTAAGGCATGACTCGCGAGGACAGGTAAGTCCGCAGCTGGCAGCAGCTTTGTGGGGAGTTAGGCAGACTGACAGTGAGAAGAGATACCTGACAGCTGTTTGAAGTAAAAGTACTCCCAGTATTACTAACTGCAAAGGCTGCTACTATGTCTATGACCTAAAACTGCATGGGAGTAAGAACAGTGGATGTGTTGGAGAGGCAGGTACGATAGAACCTACAAAATGCTTAATCAACAGGTAAGAGAGAGGAAAAAAGACTTCATGTCATGAAAGAAAAGCATTGAGCTAAATATATCAGTAACCATGCTGCGATACTTCTTTTTTTATTCTTCTTTTATCAGGAATGTGTAGAGGTTGGATGACAGAAATGGCTTAGTAATACAGAACTTGATCCCTTAAGTCCATTGTTGAATGGACACATGTAAAGAGAAAAGGCATAGGTAAGGAAGACTGCTGACACTGAAGGAGGTTGTGAGACTGTAGTGGTATCAACTGTCTGAGTGGGTAGCCAGCACAGGTATCAGACAGATCAGATGGCTTTGCATGCCACTAAAGTCACATGTCTGTCCTGGGTTCATTAGTGGAGTGGCAGTCCTTACCTTCCTTTTTCTCTTTATATGTACCCATTCAGCAGTATGTTGGCTACACCATGAATGTGTATATTTACAATGATATCTGTCTACATGGTAAAACAACTGGGTCTGAATACTGTACACATGTTCATATATCCATTTGTTTAGGACTTAGGTTATGGAAATTATGATTTTTTTTCATATTTTGGTAAATAACTTTGCAAGGGAGCATCTGAATGTGCTACGTAATACTTCATTTTGAAGACAGTATTCATAGTTCCAACATGGTAAAATAACTGTGCCTGTATGTTGTACACATGTACAAATATCAAAGTTGTTTCGGATTTATGGTTATTGAAGTTATTATTTTTTTCATATTTTAGTAAATAACTTTGCAAGGGAGCATCTGAATGAGCTAAGTAATACCTCATTTTGAAGACAGTATTCATAGTTCCAATATGGCAAAAGAACTGTGCCTGTATGTTATACACATGTACAGATATCAAAGTTTGTTTCAGACTTAGGTTATGGAAATTATGATTTTTTTCATATTTTGGTAAATAACTTTGCAAGGGAGGATGTTAGTGTGCCAAGCAATACCTCATTTTGAAGACAGTGTTACTCATTACAACATGGTAAAAGAACTGTGTCTGTGTACTATACACATGTACAGATATCACCGTTTGTTTAGTCTTGTAGGATTATGAAATTTATACATTTCCAATACTTGTCATTATTATGCCCATATCTTTTCAAGGGAGCATGGTGATCACACAAATGATGCATCATTTTGAAGCTGACATAGAGACACACTACTTCTACACTGATATGTAGCCTTTGTCTGTTACAGGTGATGAGATATGTTTTGTTTATTTATCAATTATGAGAAATATTATATTAATCATATGTCTGTGAATATCTCCATAAAGGAGCATCACACAGTAATAGTTAAGGTATCATTTTAAAGCTGACATTCATACAAACAAATTAAATACAAATTGTATGTGTCTACATGGTACAGTGACCAAGATATTGTGCTTTGCTTTTCCAAAAAGGTAAAAAATGTGCACAATATCAGCATTCCTTGCCAAATATTTAATAATGACTTTGATACACACTATCAACATTTACACTGCTGGAAAGGTCAGTGTCTGCTGAATAACTTGCATTTACATTTTTAATCTAGCTCTTATAGTTAAAGAGTTATGAACATTTGTTTTCTGTATGATATTACAAATGGATTTTCTGAAAATGAGCTCAGGCTGCACTATTGTTCCTATGGTGGAATTAAGCAGGCAGCTTTTTATGAGCTGCTCCAGAGTGAATGGGTTAAGTAAGCACTAAGCTAGCTGTTTTTATGGAACATTTTACCCCTAGCCAATTTCCTTCAACCGTGAGAATAAAAACCTGTACTTTGTGCTTGTGAAATAAACTCCTTAACCATTAGATCAAGCCTTTTACCATGGGCTTCCAATCACCTCTTGTGTTTACTCTGCATGGTTAGAGTATCTTATACAGTTATTTTTCATACCTTGTTACAGTCAATGTGTTTCCACAAAATCATATAAAACTGCTGAATTTCCTCGGAATGTTCAGCAATACTAGTAATAGTAATAAACTCAGGCCTATGCTTAGAAATGACATGCTTACACATCACCCAAATTATAACCATTTCCGAAAACATTCATTTTATTTATCCTTTGTGACCAGGGCAGTCTGACCAGGCTAATTATCACTTTTAGTGGAGACCTGATGTTGTATTTATACTAACAAGGGGGAAATGTGGGCAGGGAACTGGGAACGTTTCCTTCTCTTTTTAATAAGTGCTGTTGGATCTTTTACAACACCTGAGGTACCATCAACTTGGGTAAATGGGAGTTTGGCTTAATATCTCATCCACAGGAAAGCTCACTCAGAAGTGCAGCACCCCCCCTTTGCAGTGTTAGTACTGGGAAATTAATCCACTCATCTGAGGTGGGAATTGAAGCCACAGCCTTCTTATCTACAACCCCAAAGCCATGTGTGCTTCCTGCTGCACCACCAACACTATAGAAAAGCCGGGTAAGTATTAAACCAGGTTAATAGACTAATACATGCAGATCTTTTCCTGCCTCATCCCAGGTCACAATAGCAACAGTAAGGATTACACAGTGGGATAATGTAGAGTAGTCACTAAGCATCATGTTTTGGTAGGTTGCAGAAAATCTGAATGCCTTAAGGAAACTCACATGGATATTGGGAGAACATGCAAAACTCCACAGTTTGTTCAACTTGTAATGCATTTCAGTCTAAAACTCTCACCAGTCCATTCCAACTATATTCTAGCTTTACACATCTGCTTGCCATTCTATTTTGTATGTGACACTGAAACTATTATACCCCTACAGTACATTTAAGACAAACTGCTATTGTTTTTCTTCTTTCAGCCAAGTGAATGATTTTTCTGCCTACTTCTTACACACACACACACACACACACACGCACACACACGCACACACACGCACACACACACACACACACACACACACACACACACACACACACACACACATCATTTTACTTGTCTGGGATTATTTCACTCCTTAGCTGTGACTGTCGCAAGCATTTCTCTGTCAAACTATTGAATTGCTAACATTCTGTCAGGAACTTTAGTGATCAAGTTATTTCACATCACAGTATCAGATATTTATTTAAGCTTACTTGTGTTTATTTTCATACTCCTGAGACTTAATATTCCACCAGTTATTTCTGGTAAGTGTGATTGTCAGAAACCAATCATCAACCAATACCAGTAAGAAATGCAAAAGAAAGCATAGTACCTCTCTCTCAGCCTTCAAAATAAATCAGGTCTTACCTTCCAGGACAGTAAATGACGTGTTACAGAAAACCAGATGGTTAATTCAACCAGTTTTGAGGCTGAAAACCAGGCTGATCATTTAGCAACCGCCAATAACTACTCCAGAACTGTGAGCAGCTAACACTGCAAGCCGCAAGAGGCATAAAGCTGCAGATACTAATAGCACTGGACTGGTCACTACTGCAGCACATGACAGAAAATGTTTTTTGCTCCACTAACGAGATGTGTTCCTACTACTACAGCAGGAATATGCCTTGTACTTTGCAGTAGTGCCTCTCCTGCAAATATCCAGAACATGTAAGGCGCAATGATCCTCTTCCAGTTGAGTGCAGGGCCCCACTGAGAGATTGGGGCTCTGTTGGTTCAAATATGCCCAACTGGCATAAGAATGTCCTTGGGTTGATAGTAGACCATTTGTAGCCTCAGTTTACACCACTAGGCTATTAAAAAAGACATACAAAGGGTTGCAATAATAACATCAACAAACAATAGTGAGAACATAATGAATAATTTAATCAGTTTTGACATTCAGGTAAGACTAAGTGACAAATAAAACAGACCTTTAAGGAAGTACAAATGCAATAAATGATTAACAAATCATTCATTTAAAACAATAATACATTTTTGATAAGACTAAAGCAATAATGAAATATTGTGTGCTAACGAAAATGTGTAAAGCAGTTACATTTGTACTCTTGGGCCAAATGTGACTTCAGGTTTCATTTTTTTATAATAAAATGGCATTGCTTATAGCACAGATAACATTGTGCAGAGTGCTCCATGCAACTGGTGAAAACTCATTATAAGAACTTTTCCAAGTAAATAGTGAACATTTTGGTTTGTTTAGTTTGAGAAACATGGATCTTCTAAGGGAATAATTGGACTAGTATAATGCTACTTTGTTTGCTAGAGGTGGATAGTACCCTTTTTAAAGAAGTTCGAAGGTGAAGGTATTCAATAAAAAGCTATCCCTAGTGGGGATAAAAAGACATTTAACAGAATGGATACTGATACAGTGATGTTCAGACGCAGTGTCAAGGTGAACATATCTAAGAATCTTAATTTTTGTTATGTTGATGTAAAGCTGTGTTCTGAGCAGAAAAACGAGCAATAATGGGCCAAAAGTATTTGAGCCTTAGGATTAACAAAGTAATAGCTAGGCCGCAACTAGTTTCAGAGGTACATAAATTGCAAATGTCGAATACTACCTTACCCTGTTGTGGCATAATTGATGTTGTCAATGGTTATCATCACAGTTAATTAAAGCGTTGTCTCTAGTAGCAAGCCTAGATATTTTTGATGTGAGGAGAAAGGAACTATACTACCATTAAGATCTGAAATTATGAGGGTGGTAATATACCAATTTATCTACAGAGAGAGAAATATAAATATACATATACACACATACAAATAAATACACACGCATATATATTTATATATATATATATATATATATATATATATATATATATATATATATATATATATATATATGGGTTCACTTTATAACATCGAAATACTGAAATGTCGAATTTCAGTATCTCGAAGCTAAAAAGTCGAATGTTACAAACAGCGAACGTTCATAATCGCAAATTTGACATATCTCGAAAATATGTCGAATTTGCGGTTATGAAGTTGTGCTACGTAATGTCCGGGTTTGTGTTTTGTTGGTGCGTGGTGCCGTGTTTGGATGTAGGTGTTATGTCAGGTAAGTGAGTGTTTTGCAAGGGTGTTGAGTGGGAGTTAGAGTGTGTGTGAGAGATTGGAGAATGTGCGTGTGTGAGTGAGCTTTTGTTTTGTGTTTGTGCGATCTCGGAGTTAGTATATATAAGTAGGGTGTGTGTGTGTGTGAGTTGTGTACGTGTGTTGTTTTTTTGTTTATGTTGTGATGTGGATGTTTAGTGTAGTGTGTGCAGTGTTTTCGGTTATGTGGTTTCGCGGTTTTTGTTTGTTGGTGTTTTGTGGATTCAGTTTTATAGTCTCGAGATACTGAAATTCGATATTTCGGCATTTCGAGGTTATAAAGTGAATCCATATATATATATATATATATATCTATATATATATATATATATATATATATATATATATATATATATATATATATATGTGTGTATAAATATATGTGTGTATATATATATATATATATATATATATATATATATATATATACATATAATTTATTTATTTATTTTATTTCTTTAACATTTGTTAACTGGGAAAGTATATATATATATATATATAGCATTACATATTACAAACAGACTGTTTACAGAGATTACATACATAAGCAAGTTAAACAAGTTCCACAGGTTAGAGTTAATCCAGAGCGTAAGTCAGGATTAAATTAAATTACAAAGTAAGCTGGTTACCAGGCATGATACATTGACATAGCCAGTATATGTACATGTATGTATATATATATCTATATATATATATATATATATATATATATATATATATATATATGTATATATATATATATATATATATATATATATATATATATATGGTTCCACTTCATATCATCGAATTATCATTTCATCGAATTGCAAACCATCGAGACCAAATCATCGAAAACCCATTATTAGATGATCGAAGCACAGAATGTTGAATCTCATATGGCTGAAACCATATGATCGAAGTTCCGTAACCTCGAACATCTAAGTGGAGATCGCTGAACAGCGCGGAATGAGAATATTCCCTTTTCTTCATTGTAGTGCCATCTCAGAGTTGGTATATTTTAGTAGCGGGGGGTGTGGAGGGTGCAAGAGGGCTTGCCCCTGCATACATATAATATTAATGCTTTGTTGGTTTTTTTTGTCTTTTTTTTTTTTTTGAATTATCGATGTTAGGGAACTTTGATCATATGATTTCAGCCATATGAGTTTCGAGGTTTTGTGCTTCGATTATTCAATATAGACCCATATATACACACACACACACATATATATATATATATATATATATATATATATATATATATATATATATATATATATATATATATATATATATATATATATATTAGTGTGTGTGTGTGTGCATTACTCCCTAAATTGTATAAGCTGGTCTTTCTCTTTAATTTTCATCTTCTCTTACATGGAAATGTGTACTTTATTTTGGAAACACTTCACTGACGTAAGTTTATAGGTTTATAAGTATGTATTTGGCTAACAACCACTAGGGCCTTATTGAACCTAGCCATGCATCTCAAGTACCTGACAAGTTCTGGTACTTTTGATAAATGTATGCAGGAAGATTAAAAATTTACAAGCAAGGACTGAGAGATGAACTATTAACAGGCTATCTATGTCCAGTGGAGACATGGATGCCAAACCAGGGATACATTTCCTGTTCCCTATCCAGTTGTCCAAGTTATGTTTCAGTTGGGTTAAGGAGGAACTCTGCTTCACATGGATGTGCAGCCTATTCCAGAGAAGGGGTAGTCTTTTGGATACATACCTGTCTCTCTAACAGGTCCTATTTATATCACAGTCAAGGTTTAATTCTTTAGAATCAGTAATGCTGGTACTGATTGTTTTGTGGATATGCAGGACATCCATCAGGGCCTCGCAATGCCTTGCATGCGAGGCATAGCTCTCACCTCAGCAGCCTCTAGAAGACAAAATACAGGGAAATGCTTTGAGGCAGTCTGCATAGGACATGTTTTTTACCTCATGTCTTCTTTTAGTAAGAAACATCTGTGAACATTCTAGTTATTTGATGTGCCTGGTTAGGTACATACCAAAGGGGATATTGTACTTAATGATAGGTCTGATGAATGCTGAATACAGTGGAATAATGACTTCATTGGGTCTTGATGCCATACCTTTATTTAAAAGTTGCACAGCATAGAATGATTTCCTCACTACTGTAGATGTGTGATGGTCAAATGCTAGATTACTGTCTATGTGTGTCCCCATGTCCCTGTTGTTAATAAGATAGCTAGAATGGGTGGATGACTTACAGAAGGATAGTAATGCATTTCTTGGCATTAATTTTAGTCCATGGCTCTGACACAAGTTATTTTCCTGTGTCAGTCCTTCCTAGAAAACATTAGTGTCAGTGGGGGATTCTATAATGGCTCCTAATTTGTAATCCTTTGAAGATTTGGTCAGCTAGATGCCCTTGACAATGGGCTTGACTTTAGAGAAGAAAATACCAAAAAGGATCAGTCCTAGAGCTAATCCCTGTAGGACTCCACTTGTGACTGGCTTCTTTGTGGAGGTGGACTCCCAAGTACTAACATCCTGGGTCCTGTCTTTCAGCTGGCTGACTATCCACTGGGTAACATAAGGATTTATACCTAACATCTGGAGTTGGCCAGGTCAAGGTAGGCAGTGTGAACCTTTTTTCCCTCATCAATTGCTTTGTTGACCTTCTGAAAGAAGTCCACCAGGTTGAGTAGGCATGACTTGCCCTTGATTGAAACAAATTAGGTTAGATCCAGTGTCTGGAGGTTTCCTAAGTCATTATTGATAATTTCCATGATAATTCTTTCCATAGCTTTGCAAATGAGAGTATGAATTGTCTAAGGCTGAAAGGTCATGTTTCAGTTAGAAATGCTTTACCTATGTTACACTGGGTCACTTTATTATGAGTTATGGTTCTGTGATTTTTTAAATAATGAAACATAACTGTAACAATAATAATAAGCACAATAACTTAAAAGCACAATTCAAGAAGAAAATCAGTGTTTTTGCAATCTGAGATCCATAATCACACAACAGTGAAAAAAGTGAAAAACATTGCTGCAGTACATTCAAGTACTGTACAACGTATGCCATCACAGCTTTTGCCAACCACAGGAAAAAAAATAGATTTTTGCAAGCCATTTGCTGTAACTACACTTATGTGAGTACAAAAAAGAAATTAGTTATTTTGAAAACAATCATGACATTTAAGAGCCATTCACTATCAAACTAGAAACCATCAGGGGTAACAACATTTCTTGAAATGTCATGATACAATATCTTACAGGTTTTGAAAATTTTAATTAATTTCTATGTTTATGTAAAATTAGGAAATACTATTCAGTTTTCATATAATTTACATTATGGTAAACATTCACATTTTCCCTTATGGTTCTTCAGGACTGTCTTAATGCATGGGCACACTGGACAGTTGCCTAGGGGACCCAAGAGCATAGGACCACATGGTAATCTATGTATGTTGTAATTTGCTGTCTATGAAGAAATAAATACTACACTATATTAAATTATAAATCTTTGATGAATTATGAAAATTATGAAGATTATAAATATTAGATAGAGTTGTACAGTAGAGTGACGATCATCCTAAAAGTCAGTTATCTGAGTGCAGCCTTCTAAAATGTCAATTATCCAAACGCAGCAGCAGCAACCTTACCGAAAGTTGTGTTCATCTTTGTGTGTAAAAGGCCACAATTAGGGATAACTGGTGTTTAGTGTTACTTTGCACAGGCTCAAACCCTGTACCTTAGGTACAACAGCTTGAATTCTCTACCCCTACCACCACTCCTGTTTCAAGGAGTTGAGTTCATAGCTGTCACTGTGTAGATTTTCACAGAATGGCTGGAAGTTCTGGCTCATACTTTTGGACTGTTACTTTTAAAATTTGTGGTTTTCTAGCATGTTTTTTTAATGTTTAAATACTGATTTTGTTGCAAGTATCAATATATGTTTCATTTTATTGGCCATTTTCATTTTTAATCCTGTGAGTGGTTGTGTAGCTCGGGGCCCCAGTGCACTGCTTTGCCTGGGGGCCAATAATGCTATTAAGATGGCCCTGTCTTCAGTCTCAATTTTTTTCCATTAGTGTGATCATTATGTAGATAAATCATCTCATCTTCTATCCTCCTTTCCCCTCAGACGTACACTGATATGTTAACGAGTTGTTTTTCAAATTAAAATGCTAATAAAATCCTTTTAGCTATTCATTTTTAAACATCTTTATGGAATAATCACTTGTGATATAGGTAATTTTACATTTATACAACAGTAATCCCATGCAAGACAGATGCTTGCACATTATGTTGTAGCAATGGCAAAGTGGCAGTGTTGGGTTTTCAGTTATGGACCATGACAAAAAAAGTCAGAATAAAACTGATGTATTCATTAACAAACCTAAGTAATACATTATATTCCACATACTGGCCACACTATGCATCAGATATTATCTTACCCAAAATGGCCAAAGTGGAGTGCATGGCAGTCTTTTCACATGTGAGGAACTGGGTGACAGGTATCAGCAACACTATTCAAGATGCAAGCATGTATATGATATCCAAATAGGCAAGGTGCTCTGTTGAGAGGAATGAGAGATCACATCCTTCAGTGTATGGCTAGAACCTCTGAGTCATGAATGTTGGCTGGGACTACTGAGTGGCCAGCAGTGCCAGCACTGGATGTGGTTTGTAGTCGAGATGGTGTAGCACTGTGGTAACATTCACAAAAACCATAACATGGCTCTCCATGTTGTGGGTTAATACATGAAGGGCATCTGTGACCCTGACAATGGATGCATCACACTCAGTTGGCCAACAGGGGATAGGGCAATGTTGAACTACTGGGACTAGAACAGCTGTCCTACTTGGCCTTGTCTAGGTATGGGAACTACTATGGCCAGAGGAGAAGGTGATGCAGTCTGTGCAAGTTTGAACTGTTGCTATCCAACATGCATCTGGACCCTTGCACGCCCATGTAGAGCATTTGTAAGTATCATTGTGGTTGGCATTTCAGAAACCAATGTCTTCAGCGGGCATGTTTGTTCCATGTCCCTAAATACCATATTACTCTACATTTGGTGCAAGTCAGCCCACAGTCTCTTCAGTGGTTGCAAGTCCATAACCAGAGCATGTAGCATGCTCATCACCTCCTACAAAGTGTGTATAGCAGCTGTCTGTGCCTTGGCTCTGACCTACACATTCACTGACTGATGCCAAGTGTGATATTTAGGTCTGTGAATAGCCTGAAATCATAGTAATGATGACCACCTGCATAACTATGGTTTACATAACTGTCAAAGAGAGTGCATGCATGTTTGTGTGTGTGTATGTGTGTGTGTGTGTGTGTGTGTGTGTGTGTGTGTGTGTGTGTGTGTGTGTGTGTGTGTGTGTGTGTGTGCATGCGTCTGTGTGTGTGTGTGTGTGTGTGTGTGTGTGTGTGTGTGTGTGTGTGTTTGTGAGACAGACCGTCATTGGCAGACCCCTATGTCAGCACTATCCCATCACCACTATTTGGTGCCCCAATACGTCTCTGATATTGTGCTCTGACCACTCATACCTTGTACCATACTGACAGATGCAATAGCATCTTAAAACTGCCCATGTTTATGTGGTACAGTGCTGACAGGCAGTGGTAGTGTAGACATTGTATGCCTCCCATATCCATCTCCATCTCTGCTCATAGGTCATGCCATGGCATATTTACAGAAGACACTGATTGCCCTGTAGCATGTCTTGCAGTTTTTGCACATAGGTCACAGTGTGCTTCTCACATTAGAAGTAAACTGAGATGAACATGGCTATGCTGTTAGTCAAGATGAGCCCCCATCTAATTAGTAACCTGTCATGCCCTTATGCTACCTTCCCTGTCAGGGTGAGCCCTTCACCCTTGGATCCTAACCTGTAATTATGTTCTACTCTGTTCTTCATCAGGACAACCCCCCATTGCTGGATAGCAGGCTGTTAGTTACCCCAACCTGGATCTGACAACCCTGGCTCATATATCACTGCATTAAGCATCTATGTCTTCCTCTCACCCACATATATAATTTGCATCTTGAATAAAACATAATGACACAGATGTGGAAAATTGCTCTAATTTACCCACCCCAAAGCAAACCAACTCAAAGGAAACCTCTCACTTCTGTCCAATATCCATCCTCTCAATTATGGGTAAACCTTCTGAAAAGATTGTCTACACCCAGCTTTGTCTCTCTACATATATCCAGCAGTGCCATGTGCTCTCCTCTAAATAACATGGATTCTGGACTAGACAAAGTACTTTGAAAGCACTTTGGTGCCTAACTGATGACATCCTTTTAAAACTCTGGTCTGAAAAAGACATTTGATCTCATTGACCACTGTCTTCACAGAAACAAACTAAATGAAATTGGTATCGGTCAATATGCTGATTTCTGTTTTAAAAAGTTCCTCACTGGCAGACACTTCATAGTTAAAATAAGATTTTCCCAATCCGAATCTGCAACTGTTGCCAACGGTGTACCATGAGGATCCATTATTGCCTTCTTCCTCTTCTTCATATTCATTAACAAATTTCCTTGTGACCTGCCCCATCTCCCATTTATTATCTATGCTGATGACATGGTCATTTATCAATCAAGTGACCTTCACACCAACATTCAAGATCAATTCCAGTGTGACTTTCATGAGGTCCATCAATGACTCATAAACCATAAACTACTTTTCAACCCCAGTAAGACCAAGCCAATGCTCTTTGGAATGCCACAGTAAATTCACCAAGCACCTAACTTTTTAACTGTCTTTGACCTATACAACAATTCCATAGACACAACCTCCACCTTCAAAGACTTAGGACTATATCTTGATCAGTCACTAAACTTCCATTTCTATAAAAACAAAGTGAGAGCCAAAATAATCTCCCACCTTTTCTGGGTCAAAATATCTCCCCCTTTCTATCCCAATCAGCCATTGGCCAAGGAGTTCTCCTTTCTCAGCTTGAATATGGGTTCCCAGTTTTTGTATATTCCTCCAAGAAAAATATTGCCACACTCTAGACTATCTCTAAAAGCATCTGCCAATTCATTACAAACTCATATATTTGTGAACATCACTGTATCGCCCTAGAAATGGTTAAATGGCTACCAATAAGACAAAACACTAACCTACTTTTAGGATCCTGATCTACAAATTACTCCAGCTTCACAGGTTTACTCCCCTTGCAGTTAGACTCCATGAAAAAAAAAACACTTCATACAACCTGATACACTACTCATAAGCCACACCAACTCTCATTGTACATAAAAAATGAAGATTTTTTTCCTCTCAGGTACCTACTCTTTGGCAAGTTCTCCCCATTAGCATTAAGGTAATCAACACTTATTTAAAATTCAGCATGCAACTCAAAAAGCAATTCTCCATCCAAGACAAATGCCCCTGCTTCAACACAGGATATGCTACAACTGTTTGTGAACTTGCTGCTATGTTTTCAAGTAAGTGGTTAGTATTTTGTTTTGGATTTAGAAAGATCACTTACCTATCATGTAAAAGCAAAATATCACAGTTGGACTAGCACAGGGGGCCAGGACTTAATAATCAATCTATTAGGAGCAATGCTCTGCAACTAAGTTAAACTATAAACTATGAGGAGACTTTACTCATAGAAAGCCAACAGGTAGTGTAATGACTGGTACTGCTTGACATAGGCTGAATGATATAATGAACCATTCAGTGTGCATGTATCATGCACACAATGATGCCCATTCACCTGTGCAATGACATGATACTAACAGCACAGCTGAAAGCCCTGATAAGGGCTACAGAGTAAAGTTCCAACAAATTTACTGGTATAACCTGTTGGTAAACTGGTATAATGGACAGTCATAAAGGGAGAAGATCAAGCAGTGGAACACAAAGGACAATAGGGAAGAAACCTTGTGATGGAACAGGAAACAAGAGTATTTTTTGTGGGACAGAAGACATTTTGCCAGTAAAAAGGGCACTGCGGGGAAAATAACAAAGGGAAAGTGTGGGCAGAGAAGAAAGCATAGGTACAGTCATGGGGGCAGGCAATAAAACATAAAAGACAAACAAAGGTCAACAAGGGAAGTGCTGACAAAAATTCAGGAGAGCTGCGAGAACAGAAGAAAAAACACTTGTGACTGAGAGATTTGAACACAAACTGGGTACTGACATGAAAGACAAGGAAGTGGAACCCAGCTAATGGAGGATATGGTGAGGTGACATCTGACTATCTTGTTGATGAATTATATACCCAATTTCAGGTCAGTAAACACCCTAACTACCCTGTGGCTGGAACTAGCCACTGGTAAACCACTGGCCAGACCCAGGTGGTGGTGTGACTGCCAGACACTTGCTGACATGTTCTAGATGCCCAGTGCAGGTATCTGGCAACCAGACTACCAGTGCTCTTACCACATCTTCCAACTCCTATGGGGTAATGTAGTGTGACCCACCAGTAGTGAACCCTGAAGGGAAGCCTAAACACCTCCACTGGAGATAGGCCACCCGAGGTTACCAGGGTACCCACCATATTAGTTCAAGCTAGTTGACCATCTTCAATCAGTAGAAAAGTTGGCCAGGAAAAGTCTGGATACTCAGTAGGTAATATCAGGACAGATGATCAGTGGGGTAGCAGACTCTGTCCTTCATCCACAGCTGTGTCACACAGTGCATTAGAATACACGTGGATAGAAACAAAAGTCCAGCAAATAACAGGAAAAAAAAGTGTGACAAAGTTGGACATATAAAAGAAAGAATTATTCCTAGTGTGTACCATATTGTCTGTCAGTACAGTTCAAGAAGAAGTAAAATTATATGTATGCACTGATAAAAGATACAATACACCTGTCAGATTACAGGGTTCTACAGCACATAGTTTGCCACAATGGTTAAGACCACATGTTGCCTAATTTGTCATCCTGTGTTTATTGCATCAGCAATGCATCCACAGGAAAATGTTACCACAGGAGCCACTGAAGCTGGCTGAAAAATCCCATGGTGTCATGTTTCATGCCCAAGAAAGCTGCAGTGTAGTGGCAGATGTGGTCTTGTAGAGAGGATCCTGGTGGGCATCATGGTGATCATGACTTGCAGTCACAAAAGACAAAAACATATCATAAACACAGGACACAGACACCAGGTGTCAGTAATATAAAAAGTCATAAGGCGGACACCATTAAATAAGAAATGGCAGCCTGTTAGAAGCATTCCCTTGGCATTTCTGGTAAAAATAACACTGACAGGGGAGGTTTAAATGTATAATGTAACAATGAAATTGGGCAATCAGATCAATAAACTGTTAATGAATGGCAGGGAGAATGCTATGGTCATGGCAATGCACAGAGGCAAGCAGTCAGGTCTTCTGTAGAGATTGATACCAGGCATCACTATGGAACACCCACTATCAGGCCAGTCATCATAATCAAGCTGCCGGTGGTACTTCTCAGAATCAGGATGAGTGGTAGTAGGGTAGCCTTAACAGCCAAGGCATGTCTATCAGTAGGCATGCAATAGTAGCATGCAGTGTTTAAACTAAACAGCAGCACTGCAGAAGTAAGCACTTCTACAGGTATGTAAAATATATGCAGCTATAACATTAATGGGATATATACGCATACACACTCATATCATACTTCTCAACTGTCCAGATTTTTACAGAATGTCCAGATTTTTGCCTCATATTTTTGGTCTGTTTCTCCAAAAAATTGTGTTTTTCTGGAAAATCACTGGCAAATCTTTGCAGACTAAACTCACAAAATAAGGACAAAAATGTGAGTTTTAGACTTCATATCTTTTCTAAAATTCATGCTAATGCAAAACCTATTATTCTATCAACTTTCTAAGTTTGTAAGGGCAATATTTAAAATGTGTCCATATTTTTGGACCCCCCCCCCCCATTCATTATGACTTTGTCCAGTTTTCTCGCTCTAAGAGGTTGAGAGGTATGATTCACATATCTATCTATCTATCTATATATATATATATATATATATATATATATATATATATAGATATATATAGATATATATATATATACCACACACATATATATATATATATATATATATATATATAGAGAGAGAGAGAGAGAGAGAGAGCGAGAGAGATAAGCATCTCTTCAGATTGCTGTATCTATGGTTGCAATGTTTACCACTATGAATGATGTTTGTGGCATCATTTACTGCTATGGTAAGGCAGTGCCAGGCATCTGCTTTATCCTGGGAACCCTCATAAGAATTTCACAGTAGGCACTTTCAGTGGTCCCTATGCAGGAAATACAGGAAGCTCTTAATTTACTTCCTGCAGCATGCAAGGGTCTTTCCCAAGTCAGCACCCTTAGAAGCCATGGCCACTTTACACATTGCAAGCTTGAGGAAAAATGGTAATAGAAATGCACTGATACATGTTGTGGGTATCACACAATATGCATCATTCAGCAGTAGTAGTAACAGGGCAGTGTGTCAATACCTTAGTAATAGTCAAACATCAATGAACAGTATGCCAGGGTTACATGTGGGGAGTTAGAGAACTGCTGGCTTACATGTATGCACCCTGTACAGCTGACATTCCTGTCCATAGCTAAACTATGATATCCAACGGGCCATGAAGCTGATTAATACACATATGGTCCCACAGGAATCAGTGAGCTAGCAATGCATGGGCAATTCACTTCATAGTCATTTGCAGATGTTCCTGTTCAGGCATGACCCTTAGAGTGCCGCTTTGGGTTGGTACGCATGGCTTAACATGTGATTCACAGATGTTTATCATTAGTGGCCTCATAGGTTCATAGGTTGATAGGCTGATAGGCCCTAGGGCCTATACAAGCCTAGCCATAACAATTATCTGGATATTTCTTCCCACAATATTTATTTCTCTTGACCCCTGTCTAGCAGGGTAACTGACATGATCTCCAGGGTGAATTTCCTATCTCCCATTCAATCATCAAGGTTCCTTTTGAAGAGGGCCAAGGAGGCACTCTGCTTGACATGTATGGGCAGTCTATTCCAGAGTATGGGGAGTCTCTGGGTCAGGAACCTATCCCTTCAGCATGCTTTGTTCATTGTGATGGCACGGTTTAGATCCCTGGAGAGTGTGGCATGGCCTTGTATGTTAAGCAGGGATCACCTCTGAGTAGACGATATGCCACAGAGTATAGCTGGAGTTTTTTTTAGACGGTCAACATATGGCATCTGCTTTAGGCCTGTGATTCTTTTAGTAAGGTATTTCTGCGGCCTATCCAGCTGTTGCAAATGTCTTGTGAGGTACATACCAAGCGGGGCATTATACTCTATAATGGGTCAAATGAGGGATGAGTACAGTGGAACAATGACCTCCTTTTTTCTGGATGAAAAGCCCTTAGTGATGAGGTGTGCCACATAGAAGGATTTCCTGACTGTTGTGATGATGTGGTTATTGAAGGCGAGACCACTGTCCACCTGTGTCCCTAAGTCTCTCATCACACTTTCGGTGTTTAGTGTACTGCCACCTATGTGGTAATTTATGGGTACGTGGTTTTTCTCAAAGGGGATAAGTATACATTTCTTGGCATTAAGCTTGATTCCATGGCTCTGGCACCAAGCATCTGTTTCTGTAAGGCCCTTTTGTAGAATATCCACATCATCTTGGGATTCAGTAATGGCTCCCAGTTTGCAGCCATCTGCAAACTTTGTTAGCCAGAGTCCCTTAGTGTTGGCCTGTACTTCAGAGAAGTAGATGCTAAACAAGAGCGGTCCCAGGACTGAACCCTGAGGTTAACATAATTCTCATGCTACAAGCCCAACAATGCACTATAACAATGGCTGTGGCGATTGCAGTGCTCATTCATACTAAATGATACTTACGTAGTGGGATGCTAGATTGATTGTGGGATTTTTCTTGAATACATAAGCAGCTGCAACACTTGGGGTAAGGGCTTACATGTCTATTATTTGTCAAAACACTGGTTCCCTATTTTCCAGGAAAAATACCAGTAAACTCCAAATCTGGACTGTCTTAATAATTAAAATAACACAATATTTTCATAGAATTTACCATTTTAGGTCAGAGAACTAACTTGCTACAAGATGTAATTCTGCACATATTTTTATTTAAAATATTCTCAGCTTGCATTATTGAGTGATCTACGTCAAGAATATGTTTTAATTTTCAAAAGATATATTGATGCAGTAGAAAATTATGATGAATGCACAATACTGATCAGAAGTTATATTCAAAAATGATGGGTACAATTCCCAGATTTCATTATTTGACATTGGAATTTCTGTTCCCTGGTGATTGGAGGTATCTTAATAATAACAGTAAACTGTGACCAGTTAACCTGGGGAACCTATCAGGTGTTAATACCTAACATACTGAGCAATGGCTTACTGTGTGCTTCATCGCAATGTGTTATACACCTTCTACGGTAGCAGTGTGCATAACATTGGACAATAGCCGTGGAGTTACAATACGCATATTGTATTTGAACTTTATTAGGCTGGGAGAACACATAAATCCCATTTCTTGCAGAAGGAGACAGAGAAGGTATATATATAGGCAGCAAAAGCCATACACACATATGATGGAGGACAATCATGGGATGGTGTAGGGGCTGTGATACAGGGATCACATGTACTTCTCACACACTATGATAACAGGTGCATCCTGATAGGTGCATTGAGGTGGAGTTACACTTGTGTCCTGCTACAGGTAGATGCCCCATGTCAGGGATTTGTGGAGCTCACCTACTCCACAACGATGGCTCAGGAGTCATGCATGCATGCTGTGCTCACTTTGAATGTAGGAATGGGCGGGGGGGCAACAGTGCTGATGCAGCTGATATCAGTGCCCAGTCAGTGACCACAGCTGTATGTTCTCATTTAGAAGATGAGATGATTCCCAAGCAGAGAAGGTCTCCTAGTCACAGATAGAAATTCTACTGTAGATCTCCATACACAACAACTGGGTCCGTCAGAGTGACAAAAGTGGTGGGGACTTTGGTGACAATGTGTGGAAAGACCTTGTCGCAGACTTCAGTGCTGTCCATGGCCATAATAGATTTACACTAAACTGCACTTTAGAGCCATTAATATGATACACTGTGCCCAAATCAAGGCAACCACCCTTGAATGGGAGATGATTGGAAGGGGTGGGGGTCCATCATCTCAGACTATCTTTAATGACAAAGGAGTTCTTGACATCCATGTCTGAGATGACAGACATTCTCTTGTACCTGGTGCAGGACTGAACATAACTGCAGAATTTCTCCTACCAGCATGGGTGTCTGTGGGTGATGCCTCAATTGGGGGAAAAGTCCTTATATATGTATAATGAAGTTTAACAAGTAACAGCTATGAGCTGTCATATGTTGAAAACAGTCATATCATCCATACAGGTACTTTAAGCTTCCAGCAGCCACGACATTCAAATAAAAAAAGTACACCTATGCCCTATCCTGGAATCCGGGAACATCACACCTGCAGATCAGTGCATCAACCCGCCAAGCCACACAGTTGTTCAGCACAAGGTATTTGGGCTTACATTCATTGCATGCTGTACTAATGTGCAGTGGCTGCAGCATAGCAAACTGTGACTCTCACTGAATAGCCAGATACACAAGGGTGCCTTAGTCTTTTTCCACAGGTGACTTGGTGTATGAGCCCGCCACTATGGATGGCTCCAAATGTCATATTATTAAACTCTTCTGCTTGACTTTACTGATTACCAAATTATTTGTACTGAGATTGCAGTACATTGAGGATAGGGGAATTTGCCATTTTCCCCATGGAAGTGTGATCTTGGAGATGGTATATATAATTAGCAGGGGATGTGGTGGGTGCAGGGGGGGATGCAGAGGGACTTACCCCAATGTAAACTAACAGTTTTCTGTGTTTTGGTTGTTTTCAATGTTCCATAACGTCAAGCATGTGAGTTAGATCATATGATGTTCGACTTTACAGAAAGTTGATGTTCTAAATGTGATCCACGATGGATGTGGATATGTCTGATGTCAGGGAGTCATTTAAGCCTAAAATGTTGACAGTTAAAGCACAAGTGTTTGAGTGTGTGTGTGTGTGTGTGTGTGTGTGTGTGTGTGTGTGTGTGTGTGTGTGTTTATGTGTATGTCTTGTTTAGTGGACCTGTGAAGAAAAACTATTTAGTACCCTAATAGGTAGGGTTAGGCTTGGGGCTGGGGTATGGTTAGTACATATAAGTAAGGTGGTGTCAGGTGCTCAGCATATAAAAATTGGGTCTATATTAGAATGTTGACAGGGCATAAGAGCAAATGCTGTAACGTCGACACAGCTTAACTGAAATGACTACATCTTGAATGGCCAGAACAGCGATTTTTTTTCCCAGGGAAACAAAAAAAGCAAACAAACCGACAGACAAAGTAAAGTGGGAGTCTTCGCCCACCACACCCCCCCCTGATGTGGGGGGGCTGTGCCTCCCACACACCCCCTACTTAAATATACCAACTCCGAGATTGCACTACAGTGGAGGAAACAGCAAAGTCCCGACAATGGCCCAGCGATTTTTTTTTCCCTGGGAAAAAAATTGTTGTTCTGGTCATTCCAGAATTAGTCATTTCAGTTATCAACGTAAGGGTGCTTGCTCTTCTGCCCTGCCGACGTAATATAGACCATAGAAACCACCCTCTTCATTCTCCTCCACTTGTTCTTAAACTTCAGTCATGAAAACAGTAATAATTCCACATTTTCTGAACTCTCATGATTTTCAGAGAAAGGAGTAAAAGTACCAGCTCTACACTGAAGTGGTTCACTTTATTTAATTACTTGTTTATTTGTTTATTGTATAATTATTTTATTTTTTGACTAGGATGTTCCACTTTTGGTCTAATCCTACAGACAAATCTCCAGTACAAATTAAAATGCACCACAGATTACAATAACTAAAAAGCCACTGAATACAATGATGCTGTTTACATTATTTATAATAGTTCAACTACAAGTTCAGACAAACCATAGTGAACAATGACAAACACATTTTGGGTACATTTTTGAGAATTATAATACATAAAATCCAAACAAGTGTTATTTTAATTATTTACATCACAAAGTATTATTGGCAATACAAACTCTACATCGTACTTTTTTACACTTTCCCATTTACATATACCAGTGTGGTTGACAAACTGGAATATCCATACTGGGTGGCCACGGTGGTGCAGTGGTTAGCATTGTCACCTCACAGCAAGAGGTTCTCTGGTTCAATCCTCAGCTGGGGTGCCTTCTGTGTGGAGTCTGCATGTCCTCCCTGTGGTCACGTGGGTTTTCTCCGTGTGCTCCGGTTTCCTCCCACATCCCAAAGACATACTGCAGGTGGATTGGACACTCTAAATTGGCCCTAGATGTGAGTGTGTGTGCCTTCTGTGGAAAGTTGGGGACTGTGCTGGCAACTCAACACTGTAAAACTCCACTGCCAATCATGAGCAGACAGGTGATCTGCTGTGGCGACCCCTAACTGGGAAAAGCCGAAAGAAGAAGAAGTATACTATTCAACAAACCTAGCTGAGGTGTGAAATGGGTGAAGAATGAAAATGTCATGCTAAGGAATGGTTCATAAAGAGATTTCACTACGTATGCATGACAATGGATCACCAGATAATACCATAATATGGAAATGAGATGATCTAGTGCTCCCATGAGTCAGAGCTCAACAGCACCACTGGGGTGAGTGAGAAACATTTGGTTATAACAGCAGGTTTACCTGCTCCTCAGGGCAGTCTTTCACTAGTATGTTTTTATTTCTATACAATCAATGTGTTTTCTTTCGTGTTTTTTACTGCAGTGTTATGTAGCACAGCTATAGCAGGAGCACAATATAGTACCAGAAGAAGACGATCGCTGTGCTGTTAGGTATATTTAATGGTTAGTATGCAATTGTTTTTTTCCATATGTTTTTCTTTTTGGGACAAGCAAGTCATCTGATGCATTCAGTTCCTGGTATAATATCAAATTGGGGAGGGAATCATTTACATACGTACTTGGTGCATGGTGTACAATGCACACACAAGGTGGTTAAACAGTGTACCTATCTTACCCCATTGTTTTAGTTCTTTTACAAAAAAGAGCAGGTTTTAGTACAGCACTCTACTGCATACTAAACCTGCTTCATGATGCACAACTTTATGAATAGTGACCATAATTTTAAACCTTCTGCAAGCACTATTTTTGTTTAATATTTATGTGAAAATGAAAATATTTTGTTTCAAAATCTTTGTAAAAATTAATGTTAACAAAGAGAGGAAAAATCTTAATATCATGGCTTACATACTATTTATTGCTAACAGTTCAGAAAACATTTCTAACTTTCCATTTTGAACTTTTATGTTTGCACTACAAAACTGAAATTATCATTTATATTACAAATTAGTCATCACTATACATTTTATAAAAATGTTTTTTCATCTTGCAAGGTAAAAATTCACATCGTATCTTACAGTAGCAGCTTTGCATAGTAAAATCAGATGAATAGACAATCTAGGTTAACCCATGACCAGTAAAGTTCAAAATCTATATCAATTTGCACATGGCACAAAAAGGTCAAGCTTCCAATATTGCAACATTTATTAGCTTTCACTCAACCTTTTCTTCTGCAGAATAACACATGCATGGCTATGGGTTTTAATAAGTTTGTGCTAAACAAAATCATTAAAGAAAATTCCAGGTTTATTTCAAATTGCTTATACAAGGTGGAAGGAGCTGAAATGAATGAGCTGCTGTGCAAGAGCTGGCATTTTGTTTAGGAATTATCTCATGGCTCACCAAATAGGTCTCAGAATATAACAGGGGCAATGCATGTTTGTATGCATATGTATGCATGTTTATGTTTATGATGTCTGCATGTGTGCATGTGTATTAAATCCCTATATATATATATATATATATATATATATATATATATATATATATATATATATATATATATATACATATACACATACACATATATATATATATATATATATATATATATATATATATATATATATATATATAGCGATAGGCAGATACAGATACAGATATAGGTATGTATAGAAATATAGACATACATAAACACACACACACACACACACACACACACACACACACACACACACACACACACACACACTTATGGGTATATGTGTGTGTTTATCCCTGTTTGACACACACATGTATCTTTATTTCTTCTTCTTTCCCTCTCTGTCTCTATCTAAATATGCATATCAAGCAATTCAACCAATATTTTGGGGTGATTATTTCCTTCTAGGGGTAAAAATGAACATAAGTGACAAAAAAACAACTATGCTTGTGTTTCTGCATGTGCATTTATATATAACTTGTGTGTATATTTTATATATATATATATATATATATATATATATATATATATATATATATATATATATATATACATCACACACACACACACACACACACACACACACACACACACACACACACACATACATCTATGTGAACTGCTCAAACTATCAAAAGTCTGAGCATGAAAATCTCAAAAATACATGCAATCTAAATCGTTCAAAAAATATTTTTAATATGCTAGCCCTCTCCATGTACCCCACATACCCCCTGCAACTTACATATACTAACTCTGAAGTCACATTACAGTGGGGAAATTGTAAATTTCCAGTCCCCAATATACTGTTATCTCATATAAGCAAATGCTGGCAGAGTTTGAAAAGTGAATTTTTAAACTATTTTGCCAGTATTTCACGTGTTCAAAGTAATGACAGTTCACTTGATAGGAATCAATATCTGTCTATGTGTCAATGCACACCCACACCTACACACACACACACACACACACACACACATGAATATATATATATATATATATATATATATATATATATATATATATATATATGTGTGTGTGTGTGTGTGTGTGTGTGTGTGTATGTATTCTTTTGATTATAAGATTTGATTAAAGTTGCCAGTTGTATTGCATGTATGTATTTATTCATGCTAGCTGAATTGGTTTATGATTACTTCTAAATACTAACATTCATAATAACACCATATATGTTATCTTTGTTGCTCACAAAGTAGCAATTGACAGTGTTTAGAAATGACAATCCCAACATTCTACCTTCTTACAAACAAAAGAGACAGCTGATGAACCACAACACTTCTATCTTTCTAAAATTGTAAAATGAAAAGTAATTATTTTACAAAACAGGAAATCTGTTAATGCTGA
The DNA here is from genome assembly GCF_019279795.1 of Protopterus annectens. Classification (NCBI taxonomy): domain Eukaryota; kingdom Metazoa; phylum Chordata; order Ceratodontiformes; family Protopteridae; genus Protopterus; species Protopterus annectens. Next base: position 342,574,902 of record NC_056727.1, on the reverse strand, counting down.
AGTGTGGTAATGCCAGCTGATGTTAGATTCAGTGACTGGTGGCACCTCAGTAAAGACAATACAGGTGAACTTCAACAAGTTATATTACTACTTCAAGGAAATAGAAAATCTGAAGGAGTTCAGTTAGTTGACAATAGTGAAGACAAAGGAGCAATCTGTGTCAGATCTCTCACAGTATCTTGTTCCGGAGGATGTTGAAAGGTATAAGACAGCAAGACTTCAAAATGGAAAATGACAGTTTAAGTATAATGATATTGAAAAGACTTTTAAGAGATTATTAAGGGTATGTAAGAAAGAAAGCATTAAACAAGAAAGGAGAAAAGGATGTTAATGCCGGGATAGAGTTAAAGTAGTATCAAGACGTAAGTTTTCATTCAAAAAAAAACAAAAACAAAAAGAATAAAAGTATGTCTAAGGGAGGTACTACAGCTGAAAAGTGGCTCAAGATATTCTCAGCAGGTAAAACAAAAGTTCGGTAAGACATAGAGATGCTGACACATTGAGTATTAAGCAGATGGAGGACCAGGAAACAAGGAAGCACATATAAAATGGGATAATTTCTACTTAATGGAAGGAGAGAGGGCAAGAATTCATGTTAGCATTGCAGCAGAATGAAAGGAAAGGAAACACTGTTTTATTTTCAGTTCCTAAAGGTGGCATGCCGAAGTACAAGAAACAAGGATATTTCTGAATGGTTCAGCATATTCTATGGAGAACAGAGACAACTGAAGAAAACATATTGAGGAACAGGATTTCATAGACTTATGCTGGATTAGCTGAGGATACTGAAACAAATGAATCACATACATTCAGAACCCTTGAATTATACCGAACCTCTGATTTAACAGTACTTTAATGTTATCGGCAATACATGCAGGTTTAATTCATCTTAGTAGAATATTCCAAGTACTCACAATTACTTTCTCCACCATTTCCTTCTTTTCCGATACTGCTGATCTCTTCTTTGATATGCAGTAGTTCCAGGAATACTCGAGAGAATGCAGTTCAATGTCTTCATTTTAAGATCTATTCTTAGATACTTTTCAGGATAATGTCTTCTTTCTGTGTTCTGTAGTCCATGGAATACAGACATAGGATCTCACCCATCTGTTTATATTATAATCCTGGCATATCCTTTAGCTGTCTGTTTTCTGATATATCGTTACTGGATTCTTTTTATTTTATTGTTCATCTCTTTACTATGCATATACCAATCCCTAAATTCGAAGTCCATAATAAGTCTAATTAAACGGTTGTAAAGACAGATCATGAAAACTGGATTTCAACTTCAGTTTAAATTTCAGAATAATGACTAGCCCTACTATAAATTGCATGTTTATGACTTTCAAATGTAAGCCTGTTGTCTACCAACATGCTTAAATTTCCACATGCGCTAATTGTAGTAAAGAACAGTTCCTAATATACACACTGCAGGTAAATCATTTAATGTAATTTAGATCACAGCTGCTTAAATTACTCATAATTCTCCATTTACGTCCTGCTGCCCAGCAAATAGGCAATACCTGAGTTGTGCCAGCTGGCACCTCTTTTACAGTAGCAATCATTCCCCCTAATAGCTTGCACTTGGGGAAGCCACCTGTTTTATACCACCACAGTTATGTGTTTGCATTAAGTCTCTGTTGACATCATCATCTTCTTTCGGCTGTTCCCATTAGGGGTTGCCACAGCGGATCACCTGTTTCCATTTCTTCCTATCCTCTGCATCTTGCTCTGTCACACCAACCACATGCATTTCCTCTCTCACGACATCCATAAACCTTATCTTAGGCCTTCCTCTTTTCCTGTTACCTGGTAGCTTCATCCTTAGCATCTTTTTCCCAATATACTCAGCATCCCTCCTCAGCACATGTCCAAACCAACGTAATCTTGCCTCTCTGGCTTTGTCTCCAAACCTTCCAACCTGGGCTGACCCTCTAATATACTTATTGTTAATCCTGTCCACCCTCGTCACACCCAGTGCAAATCTTCACATCTTTAACTCTGCCACATCTAGCTCAAACTCCTGCCTTTTTATTAATGCCACTGTCTCCAACCCATATAACATAGATGGTCTCACTACCCTCTTGTAGACCACCCCTTTCACTCTTACAGGTACTCGTCTGTCACAAATGACTCCTGACACTCTTCTCCACCCACTCCATCCTGCCTGTACTCTCTTCTTCACCTCTCTTCCACACTCACCGTTACTGTGAACTATTGACCCCAAGTATTTAAACTCATCCACCTTTGCCACCTCTACTCCTTGCATCCTCACTATTCCTCTATCCTCCCTCTCATTCACACATATATATTATGTCTTAGTCCTGCTGACCTTCATTCCTCTTCTCTCTAGAGCATATCTCCATCTCTTCAGGGTCTCCTCCACCTATTCCCTACTCTCACTACAGATCACAATGTCATCTGCAAACATCATAGTCCATGGGGACTCCTGTCTGATCTCGTCTGTCAACCTGTCCATCACCATTGCAAATAAGAAAGGGCTCAGAGCTGATCCTTGATGTAACCCCACCTCCACCTTAAACGCATCCGTCACTCCCACCGCAGACCCCACCGCTGTCACACTACCCTCGTACATATCCTGTACCACTCTTACATACTTCTCTGACACTCCTGACTTCCTCATACAATACCACTACTCCTCTCTAGGCACCCTATCATATGCTTTCTCTAAGTCTACAAAAACACAATGCAACTCCTTCTGACATTCTCTGTACTTCTCCATCAACACTCTCAGAGCAAACATCACATCTGTAGTGCTCTTTCCCGGCATGAAACCATACTGCTGATCACTAATCATCATGTCCCTTCTTAACCTAGCTTCCACTACTCTTTCCCATATCTTCATGCTGTGACTGATCAGTTTAATCCCTCTGTAGTTACTACAGCTCTGCACATCACCCGTATTCTTAAAAATCGGTACCAAAACACTTTTTCTCCATTCCTCAGGCATTCTCTCACTTTCTAAGATTTTATTAAACAATCTGGTTAAAAACTCCACTGCCATTTCACCTAAACACCTCCATGCTTCCACGGGTATGTCACCTGTGCCAACAGCCTTTCCATTCTTCATCCTCTTCATAGCTATCCTTACTTCCTCCTTGCTAATCGATTGTACTTCATGATTCACTATCCCCACATCGTCCAACCTTCTATTTCCCTAAATTCTTGTTATCTTCAGTTCGTCTATTCTGTTTTAACGATTCCATTATTTTTTCACAAGAAACATTTCAAAGATCTTTGAAATACAACTATGTTAACTTACAAGTCATTACTTTTTATGGCAGTTTTTATTTCCTTGAATGTTTTAAATAAGAGCAGCACTGGATATTGTTCGATATTTTATATGTGAGGGATTGAGCTCCTTTCCAAATACTACTATGACATCTTACAGTTCAACCGTTTTATGGCAGCTTTTGTTTCTTTTACTGTCGTATGTTGGAATATCATTGTCTCTGTTAGCTCATATAAGAGTGGAATAGGAAGGATAGAGGTCAAGAAATAAAAGAACGGAATCTGACTTTCTCCAAATGATCTAGAATCAATTACCCAGCCCCACAGCTGTGGGAGCTGAATAGGGTGGGAGAAGAATTGAAGGTCTGAGCTTCCTTGCTTTTCTGATAGCAGGTGTGAGAGGGCATCTGCCCAGCTGTGTCTTCTCCATTTAACCTCTTTTGTGGAGACTGGAGAGACAATGGAGGCATTTATCTCAAGAACATGGGGCATCCCTGAGCTTACCCAACTTGTGGAATCCTGAGACAGTCCTGTATAACAACTCTAAGGCATTACAGAGTATGCAAGAGGTAGCATAGGACTAAAGTAAAACATTTGATTCTTCACACAGATGATGGCACCATCTCTCATATACTTATTTCTCACCCCAGTGGTTATAAATGGGCCATAGGTTTTCTGCCCTGAGGGAAGAAATGGTTCTGTAGGGCAGCAGACCCGAAGGATTACTGGTGGAAGCAAAACAGTATTAGGTGTTTTGTATTTTTATGGACAGCACAACTTAATATGCTTGAATGAAAAAGAAAACATGAAGTGGGTTCTAACTCCATCCACATTTATTTTAAAAGGATAGTATTAATTCTGTCATATTCTGGTGTCTTTGATGTATTTGTGCTTTTTGGGTTTGTATCATTATCCTTTTTATTACATCCATTTAATATCTCCAGCTTTATGATGACCAGTACTAGAAGCAGTGAAGTCAGTAGTAATAATATGAAACTCTTTTATATTGACATTTGAAGAGAAAAAATGGTTGAACAGAGAAAAAGGGCACTGTAGAGGTCAAGAATTTTAGTTCCTCCAAATATTGAAAAGCAGCTATTGGGATGGGTTGTGAACAGATATTAAATTATGGCATCGGCTCACTAACATAACCAGTGATGTGCCTAATGAGGTATTACATGCAACAGTGAAGGTGCCTTTCTCAGCACCAGGGAACTGGTCAAAATTTGTAGTAGTAATTCTGTTAAATGCTCTTAAACATGAGGAGAAAAGGAAAGATCTGATTTACTCCTCACTTGAAAATGCATTAAATATACTTACATGATGTGATTTCAGTACTGAAGCATAGCATTTTATAGCATGATAATATTTAATTGCTTAACTGCTAGGTGTCACATGTGCACTATAGAAATCAGGAAGCTCCTTACTGTGATGACATCAGTATGCCATTCACTCTTGGTGTTAACCAAGCAGTCCACCTCTCCCACTGTCCTGGTGTGACTGTATAAAGCAATTTACCCTGTTTAAGATTATTATACCATTACTATGATAACCTTAAAGAGGTCATGCTCCTATCATACAGTGTTTTAGTTATCTCTGATGACTGAATATAATGAAATCTATCTCAAAATTATACAACTATCTTAATTTAACTTTCATATAGCTATATTGGTACAATTAGCTATTAAATGTTCAAATGTACAGCAACAATTGCATCTTTAAATTTTAATTGAAAATTGTTTGTAATTTTATGCTACAAAAGTTTAAAAGAATGCAAGGCCCTCTATTACAATAAACTGTCAGTTAACCAGCACCCATGGGGTTTGGTAGATGCCGAATAACTGTAGTGTCTGGTTTTTTGAGAGTTACTATTAAAAATAGGCCTGACTAGTACTGTACCTTATACTATACCATGCCATACCATACCATAACCACTGTACTGATTTCATTTTAATATTGAAATACAGTAATTAAAAGCCTGGCTGGAGGGGGGGGGGGGTGGTGAAAATGCAACACATGAAAATTGAATTGAAATCTTCATATTGCACTGTATTTCTTCTTTTTTTATTTATTTATTTTTCCGGTTCCTTGAAAGTGTCGGTTGCTTCAGTTCTGGTTAACTAAGAGTTTACTGTATACAAGAATACTTAACTCTTTTAGGCCTGAACTCGCAGTGCTTCTGATGCTTTTACATTTGTTTTGACTCTGAACAGAACTAATGGTGACAGTTTTACTTACAGTGAATGCACCTAGCAGTCACTTAGCAGTCTGTGATGTATTACCAAATCTGATTTCAACTATGGATATGCAGAAACACAATACATTTCATGGCAGTTTACAATGCTTTCCTTGAAAGGAAGTTCTATATAATGAGCATTTCTCCCCGGGCCTCCGCTGAAAACAGGCTCTGTGGAACCTAGTCGGACTTTCCCGGTCAACAAATGATAAATAAAATAAATAAATAAATAAATATATGACATTGCACCATCTGTTGCAGTGAAGGAAATTTTAACAGGATAAATGACAGCATTTAACATTCTGTGATACATGTAGTGCTATATTATACCCAAGCATTATGTTTTACTCTACATACAGAGCATGTGCAGTGCAAGGACCATTAACACTTTGTTACAAAACCTTTGTAAAGACCTTTTTGTCAGGTTTGCACAAAGTAGCATGTTACACAGTTCTTACGTTAGTAGCAAATTCATCACAACAGTGCTATTTATTTTACAAAATACATGCATTATATAGTGAGAGACTGATGAAAAACCTCTGAGAAAGCATTTACTTAAGATTTATAGTGTAATTTTCCTTATAGATACAGGTTGTACCTGGATTGTTCTAAATATCTGTTGCACAGGACTCAAATACAATAGCATACTATGTAACAAATAGCATTGCAACAATAACAGTTATATGCATGCTACCTTCTTATCACATATATGAATTCACGGCAGTTTATCTATATAACGAAAGAAAAGGCAGAGGTAGTAGACACTGGATGGGTGGATGGGCCAGTATCATTGCCAGAGTTTGCAGTGATTGCAATCTAGCTAAATAGTACCATAAACAATTGTGTGGGTGGTATCAGGCATAGAGATGTGAGTCTGTGAGTGGTTTTACTAAGACAGATGTTTGTATGACCTCTTCCACTTGATGCACAGGTTTGTCCTGACCAAGAAGGTCAAATAACTGAACATTAAAGTCTCTGGGGCCGTGCTGTTCCTTCCTGGTAAATTCCAGTGGCTTAATCTATTGTGATGCATTGTGAGCACTCAGGGATAAAGAACAGCTTGTGTTTGCAGAGAAAGGGGTAGGTATAAATAGCAATGTCATCATCATCATCATCATCCACCCTCTTTTTCCCATTTTTTTTTTTTCTACATGTGGTCAGAGTATTGTGTTAACTGTCGCCAACTATGTTGATTCAGTGCTTTCTTCAGCACTCATGCCTGACTGTCACAGATCTTCTTTCACACAATCCATCCACCTCTTTGCTGGACATCCTCACTTCCGCTTACCTTCTTCCTGTCTGTCCCAAATCTTCCTCACCAGATTGTCTTCTGCTTTTCTGCATGTGACCAAACCACTGTAATCAGTTCTCTTTGATCTTTTCTGCAATTGGAGCTACTTTGGCTTCTGCTCTTATGTTCTCATTTCTTCGTCTGTCCCACAGTGTGCATCCTACCACTCATCTCATGCATTTCATTTTCATCACCTCTAGCTTCCTTATTTGCTCTGCCTTTACTGCCCAGGTTTATGTACCATACAGTAGTACTGGTCACACCACTGTCTTGTACACCTTATTTTTTAGCTTCTTTGGCATTCATCTGTCATAGACTACACCTGACACTCTATGCCAGTTGACTGCAGCCCCTCTGATTCTAGCTTTGACCTCCTCATTCAGGCTTCCCTTCTCCTCAACCACCCCTCCCAGAAACTTGAAGCTGTTTACCTGTTCCACTATGTTCCCTTCTATCTCAGTTCTCATCTTTTTCTGATTTCCCCAATTTGCTACCATTACCACTGTCTTATCTGTGCTTAGTTTCATCCCATGTGCCTTCAGTTTTGCATTCCATTCTCCTATGCTTTGTTGAAGTTCTAGCTCAGAGTCTGCCTGTAATGCCACATCATCTGCATATATCAATTTTGTTGATCTGTCCCCTCTGACCTGTTTGCTAATATAGTCCATTACCAGTATGAACAGCAGTGGGCTCAGAGCTGAACCCTGGTGTACATCTACTCCCACTAGAAACCCCTCTATGAGGATGAACACTGTTTGTACATGAGTCACTGGGTCCTTGTACATAGCCTTCAGTAACTCTACCAATGTTTCTGGGACTTAAAACTACCACAGTACTGCCCAGATCAGCTTTCTTGGGATCTTGTCATGTGCTTTCTTCAGGTTTAGGAAAGCCCACTTGGACTCTCTCCTCATCTCTAGCTTCTTCTCAAATATCTGTCTCACTGCAAACATCGGGTTAGTTGTGCTACATCTTTAGCTGAATCCGAGCTGCTCATCACCCATCTTACATTCTACTACTCTGCATATCTATTTATCAGTCACCCTCTCCAGAACTTTCATGCAATGTGAGAGGAGGTTGATGCCTCTGTACTGCCCACAGTTGTAGATGTCCTCTGTGTTCTGGTACACAGGCATGAGTATGCTTATTCTCCAGTCATCTGGGATACGCCTTTCTCTCCACACTGCTATGAAGACCCTCAGGAGCCATTTCTTCCCTATTTCACCCAGCATCTTTATCATATCTGTTGTGACCTCATCTGAGCGTGCTACTTTCCCTGACTTCATTTTCCTTAGTGCTGTTCTTACTTCTTCTAGGGTGGGCTCCTCTTCTCTCATCGTAGGCTGTTTCTGGGGCAGTACTGCTTCTGTGGGGTTTTCTTCTTTCAGAAGTTGCTGGAAATATTCGTTTCAGCTGCCTTTGATGTACTGTAGACTGGTAAGAAGGTTGTTGCTGGCATTCCTTATGAAGGGTGTCTGACTATCTTCTTTATCTTTCTATCTTTGCCTTGCAACCTGAGATAGTTTCTTTGTGCCACTCACTGAGTCACTTTCCAGAAGTTGGTAGAGTGCCTCTGATACCCTATATTTTGCTACTGCAACTTCTTTCTTAGCTTCTTTGTTAGCCAACCAGTAGTCCTTCCTAGCCTGGTCAACACAGAACAACATAAAAACATAGCTAACTCAGAAGTTCTCCCTACTGGCTACAATATCATTAGACAAGACAGACCACTTCGTAAAGGGGGTGGAACTGCCTTACTGTACAAGTCCAACTTAATTGTCCGTCAATTACCAAACTCCTACCCCTCCCCCAATAATTGGGACTTACTTATCTCACAACTTCAACTTCACCCTAAAAAGGTCATCACCACAATTGTGGTCTATATTCCACCTGGTAATACACCTGCTAGCCTTGAAGACTTCTTATCCTGGTGTTCTTCCACATACTCACAAGAAACCCTTATTCTGGGGTCTTCAACCTAGATTGGTTCACTTGTATATCAGAACCACCAAGTAATCTAATAAATCTCCATGGCTACCAGCAGCTAGTCCAAATTCCATCTAGATGTGATAAAAAATCTAAAGGGAATCCATCCTTGACTGGGTCCTAACTAACAACCCCACATTGTACCCTCACACAGGCAGTCTCCCAGACACCTTAAGAGACCACAACATAATATACTTTATATGTAGTAGAACAAGCATATGCAAAACCACTAACTATATATCCACTAGAAACACAAAAAAAATTATCTCCTGAGGTCCTCAACACTTTACTCTGTAACTGTGACTGGACCCCCCTAAAAACCCTCCCACTTGACCAGGCTGTAGCATATTTCAACAAAATATTTCTACAACACCTAGACACTGTCGCTCCATTGCGCAAAATCAAGGATAGAACCTCTACAAACACCTGGCTCAGTAAAGAAACCAAACAAATCCTCAAGTCCAGATGTACTGCCTGGCTTTACTATAAAAAAAAAACAAAGAAACACAAAGCTTAACTAAGTGCCAAGAACTGCGCAACCGTGCAAAAAATGCATTAGACTGGGCAAAAAATTCTACTACACATCATTACAAACTAAATACCAACATAACCCGCAAAAAAATTGGAAAAATGTAAACCAGCTACTAAAATCCACCCAAAAGACTACCCAGAAACCAACCACCCCTGACACTAAAGTTCCCATCAAAACACAATTCACCTCCCACTTTGTGAACTCAGTTCTATCCTTCGTATCACAGGACAGTTCCTTCCTCACTATCCCTCCAACACAAATAACACTAATACAAGCTTTACCCTCAAAACAGTTTCCACCACTTCAATCAAAAGCATGCTCTCCAAACTAAAAACCTCATCAGCAGCAGCTGACCTACTCCCCAGCTATTTCTTGAAACTTACAGCAGATACTATTGCTATCCCAGTCTCTACTCTCATAAACAGATAAATTGTTGAAAACTATGTGCCCAAACTCTGGAAAATATCCTATGTTACACCCATACATAAAGGCGGGACCTCCACTGAACTTAATAACTACAGACCCATTGCTTTACTCTCCCCCTGGCTAGAATCCTAGAAAAATGCATCCATACCCAGATGCTAAACTATCTCCTAGACAGCAACATCCTGTCACCTACTCAGCATGGTTTCAGACTTGCCCATAGTACCACTACAGCCCTCCTCTACTTCACAGACACAGTAAACCATCTCAAAAATGAAGGCCTACAAGTGTCAACTCTTTTTTTGGATATGTCCAAAGCATTTGACACAGTCTCACACCAAATCCTGCTAAACAAACTAAACCAATATAATCTATCAAATTCCATTCTTACCTGGTTCCAAAGCTACTTAACTGACAGGTACCAAGCTGTGAAATGGGAAAATTCTCTCTCTCCTCAGTTGCCCATAACTATAGGGGTCCCACAGGGTTCTATCTTAGGACCACTACTATTCACAGTCTTCACAAATGACCTCCATACCTACACACAGCATGCATCTATAATTCAGTATGCAGATGACACTACCTTAATCTGTGCTGCACAAAACATTCCCATCCTCCTGCAAACAACTCAACTAGCATTCTCTGAAATTGAAAACTACCTTACCAAAGCCCAACTTATCCTCAATCCAAAGAAAACTCAGCTTATGATTATAACCAGTTCTTACAAAAACACTAACAGTCAATTCACTATCTACTCCACAAATGCTACTCCAATTGCTCCAGTGGCACAGGCTAAGCTATTGGGAATAACCATAGACTCCTACCTAAAATTTGATAGTCATCTCAACTTAACTATTAAAAAAGTACATGCCAAACTGGGGTCACTCTACCGTATCAAACCATTTCTTACCAACAACACAAGATCAGCCATTGCTCACTCCCAACTTCTATCCACCCTACTCTATGCATCTCCCATTCTGACTAATCTCAACAAAACTGAACTAAGCAAAATGGAAGCCTGCTATAACAGAACTGCCCACTTTGCTGCAAATTGCTCATATAGAACTCATCACTGCACTACTTTGAGACAGCTCCACTGGCTTGAACTGCCCAACCTCCTAACCTACAATCAGCTCTGCCTCTGTCATTCTATTACCTCCCAAATAAATGTCCTGCCCTCAAAAACCTAGTACAACATCACTCAGCCAAAAGGCCTCTTAGATCATCAGGCAAACTACTACTAGAAGTCACCAACAGCTACAATAGCTTTGGAGATACACTATATAGTAGTTCAGTGGCTAAAAAATGGAACTCTGTCCCTACTAGCATTCAAAACACATCACCCAAAGCCTCCTTTAAAGACCTCATCAGGCAACATCTCAAACAAAGTTGGCAGTGCCATGATTGCTCCCCAGGCTAGTGAAAGCGGATAACATATACATACTAAATCTAGAGCACTTGATAATAGTTTTCAGTCTTACTCACAAGCACTGGCTAATCTACAATGTATGTACTGTACATGTGTACTATGTATGTATTCTACCTATGTTCCAAATTTCAGCTGTACACCACAAATCTATTAATTACCTTTATTTTTAAAATTAATATTTTTTTGTTTGTTCTCTCCACTGTAACTGTTTATGTGCCACATACCACTGCAAAAACATGTCTTTTGTAATTTGTGTGTATACTGATCATGTCTAAATAACTAAATGTGTCTGTAATTTTTCTTTGTGGAGCTTTTCTCCCCGGGTCTCTGCTGAAAAGGGGCCTTTTCGGCTCAGTCAGACACCCCCGGTTAACAAATGTAAAATAAATAAAATAAATAAATATTTTGGTAAGCAGGTAAGTATAACGATCAACAGATGCTTTCTGCCTTAATCCAGGCTCATCAGGCAATAATGACAGTATCAAAAAATGCAATATACGTATGATAGTATCATATCAGGCATTTAAATAGAAGCAATTCTAACTGAAATTGAAGGTAAGGTAACTTTGTAGCCTGTAAAAGGGAAATGTCAGTGGAATCCTGTATTTCCTACTCACATGTTTACCAAGAAATATACAGTTTTAGTTATAACATAATTCCAGCTCAACAAAGCTCTATTATTTACATGTTGTGCAGTCTTCAAGCGTTTGATACCTCCTACTGAAAGTTTTAGAGATTTATAATGGGATAATGAGATAAATATGATACCTATTACATTTAGGCCATCATTTCATCATTAAGAATTTACATACAGTGCATTTTTTCTCAGTAAAAGGAGTTTTAGTAGTAGTCATTTTATTCCAGTAAACAACTAGTATTATATCAACTTTATAAGCCTAGAGCAGCAATCCTTAAAGTCTGTCCTTGATTTTGGGTCTTTATCCCATATTATTTTTGGCTTTCTCTTGATTTTTGTTGTAAGAGGTGGGCATGTATTATTTTTATTACAATCAGATGAGATGTAAATAACAAAGTGGCTATTAGTGCTGGGGGGGTAGAGGTTGTCCATGGGAAAGCAACGTAATCTCTTGTTTGATTAGTTTAACTAGTCTGGCTTTGCAAGACAATAGTGCACTTGTGTAAAATAAGTCATAATACTTGGGCTACTATTTTTTTGTGTGAAACAAATGATTGTGTCTATAATTGTTATTTTATGTTTACCACAACCAGACATCTGAGATGTACATAGTCAACAATATAGATAGGATATCTAGGCATGTGGGCTATGTGTGGATGAGAATGGTTGATCTTGCTACCAATATTATGTTAAACAGACTGTGGTGTAGAGAATCCGCAGGAAAAAATAACTTGCAGTCCTTCACACAGACAGGTGGTAGGATGTATACTGTGGGACAGACAAAGGAATGAGGGCATAAGATCAGAAGCCAAAGTAGCTCCAATTGCAGAAAAGATCAAACAGAACAGATTACGGTAGTTTGGCCACATGTGCAGTAAAGCAGAAGACAATCTGGAGAAGAAGATTTTGGGCAGACAGGAAGATGGTAAGAAGAAACAAGGGCATCCAGCAATTGGATAGATTGTGTGAGAAAACATCTGTGACAGTCAGGCATGAGTGTCAAAGAAAGTAGGAGTGTAACACTGGATTGAGAGAGATGGTGACAGTTAATACAACACCTCGATCCCATGTAGAAAAATGGGAAAAGGAAGATTGATGATGATGATGATGAAGATGGTGTACAAAGTCAACATTGGGACTATAATTGTTGAATACTGGGGCTGTCTGTGGATGAGAATGGTTGACCCCGATGCTCAAGTTAAACAGTCATTTGTCTGGATATGTAGGACACGTGTGCATTTCTGTAAACCAAGTTAATATGGTTTACTGCAGTTATTAGTTTTTACCACACTCAGACTAAGATGAGCACTGCTTGTGAAGAATACCCTAACACAACAACTAATAATATGACTGCACCTGGGCTGGCCCACTCTCCATTCTATATTATTGATCTAACATGTTGTTTATTGACCTGGTTCCTCATGTTGAATTTATTTTCTTGCAATCAAATAAAGGGTTTGTCTTGTGACCCCTGGATAAACCAGTTGAAGCTATTACTGGATAATATGTTACTAAACATCTGAAAAAAGTCATCTGAGTCCCGCAAATGTCTAATTAAGGGTCAGTTATATTTCTGGGCTACCAAAGTAGTGTATCTTATACATTTGAGTCCATTGATATCAGGCAGAATATTGATCTAGTATCAGTAATTGAAAATGTTTTTATAGCAAACTTTCCACCCCTCCACTCCCCGGTCTCCCCTTTTTAAACCATGTACTTTTGCTATTAGAGTGCAGTGGTGCAGTGGGTAGTATTGACACCTCACAGCAAAAGGTTCTCCGGTTTGATTCTCAGCTGGAGTGCCTTCACATGCTCTCCCTGTGTTCATGTGGGTTTTCTCCAGGTACACCAGTTTTCTCGCACATTACAAAGACATGCATCTGGACCATTTCTCCCTGGGCCTCTGCTGAAAAGTGGCTGTGTTCCAAGTCAGACTTTCCCAGTAAACAAATGTTAAATAATGTTAGTGTTAATACTCAATAATTTTTCTTTTATTGCAGTTTGCCTATACAACTAAAGTGACATGTTTCCCACTTTCAGGTTACATAGCTAGTTGTATAAGGAGTATACTGTAATGAAATTCATTGCTTTTGTGAGTTCAGAAGAGTAAGTAGGGACACATATAGTTAAGAGATGGTTATATTTCTGCTATTTCAAAATTGTTGCTCTAACTTCAATTAAGACAAAAAAATGAATTAATGCATATCACAAATGAAGCTACTCAGTCTTACTTGATGACTACTACCTGCACAAGACCATTAGACAGGCACATTGGAAACTAGGATCAATATACAGAACAAATGCTTTTCCACAGAGTCTGCAAGAAAATCCATAGCCACCACCTACCTTCATCCATCCCTTCTATATGCACCTCCCATCTTTACAAACTTTAATACTACCCTTAAAACTAAACTCAATGTATGTTACAATAAAATAGCTAAATTTGCAGCAAATACCCCCAGTGAAACCCACTACTGCTTAGTACTTAGAGATTTACACTGGCTAGGACTCCCACACTACCTTACATACTCACAACTGAAGATAGTCTACAACTTATTTCATGTCACTGAAAAATACCCATCATTGAAAAATTTGCTCCAACCATAGTCAGGTTCTAGACTACTACAGTCAAGTAACAATTCTACTGTAAAGCTTTTTCTCTTGTGTATGTATACTTATATTTTGTATTTCTTCTGATATCAAGTGACCATATTTTATGTATATCTCAAGACTGGTGTTAAATCTGCAGCTTTTCTTCCTGGGCCTCCAGTTAAAAAGAGTTTTATCCCAGTTGGACTTTCCTGATAAACAGAGAAGAAAAAAAAAATAAATAAATAAATAAATACATACATACATACATACATGCATACATGCATACATACATAAATGAATAAGAAAGTAATTTATGTTTTCATGTAAAGCCTTGACATTCTTATGTCATTCAGTCTGATAGCTGTTCATTACTGAACTAAACAGTTACCTGTGTTGTAGTCTGCATCCCAAATACTGTCAAGGACTGAAAGCTATTTTTTCTGTGGGTTCTCCACCTCCTTGGGTGTCGTATCATTATCCATTTTGTGGTCTTGTAGATTAAGAGCTATTGTGGGCTGCAACTCCCGCTGCAGCCAATAGCTTCATCCTTCTACCAGTATTTTTTGCCAACTGGGCCTAAGCCTGGTTTACTCTCTTACCAGGCAGGGGCTGACACACATGTATACAGTGGAGATTCTACATGTTTCAACTAGGGACAAGTCCAGGTACTGTCTCTCACTGGGTGATGGTCCTGGTCAGGTGATTATGGGGGCTGAACTATTGTTTCAGCAGTGAAAGAATGAAGCAGTTATAGGGGTCATTATGCTATAGCCAGCTTTGTATTAGATGAGAGAGATAGGTTTGTGTGATCCCTAACTTTCCAATACATGTGCATTGCTGTTGTAGGTAGGAAGTGCAATGGACACTAGCATGGGATGTTACTGTCACCATGAATGATGTCCTCAGGAGTCCTACCCACATACCAATAGTCTGTGGTCTCCACTGGAGAGTGAATTCCAGGACCTCCCTGATGCATCACCTTTTCCTCCTCCCAAGGAGAAGGGAGCAGGCCAATGCTTTATTCTTCCCTACCTGCACAATCTCTAGCAAGTACCAGAGTTGCTAATCAAACTTGGTTCATCTAGGCTGCAGTCAGCACTTTATTCCTACCTAGCTACCTCGTTTCATAGATGCATGTAGCTTTAATATTATATGCACATTTTATTCTGACTTTATTCATCACTCCATTCCATAGAAATCTCTGTTAAATGCATTTAATAATGAATAGGATTACAATAAAAAAATATTCATATAATGTTCAGATTAAGATACTACAGGCCAAATCTTTTAGAAGGTTATTTATACAGGGTGAAATAATTCTACATTTAGATGTTGGTAATTTATGTAGTACCTATTAATGTAGATTCATTACAATTACCACCACCTCCATTATCATTAATTCTGCTTTGTAACTTATTACTGTTTAGATTTACGACACTCACGGTTTTACATGGTTTCATGCAGAGTGATTGGCATCAGTTTCACAATCCACTGCAATTTAATATAGATACTATTTCTTCATGATGCACATGATTCCCCAATAAATTTAAGTTCTTTGATGTTTCCTTTATTTGTGTCATAGGACCCATGATAAACGGTTGCTCTGCTGCATTCTTATTCATAGAAAATGATATAAAACAATGTTTGTTTGGTATACGTCATCTGCTTAAGCCGTGATGTAATTTTGCCACTCATGTTTTTTGTAACACTTGTTTTCCTTCACCAGTTACGAAGCATTTATATATATATATAGATACAAAGCTAATGGATGCTTTATTAAACAGTCACTGATGACTACTTGAATATGTTGCACAAGATCTTTAAATATGTCATGTCTTTAATTATAACCTTGAGTAAGAGGTGTGATTTTGCATGTATTAGTCTGATGTGATACTTTTATTAGATTTTAAAAGAGCAGATTCACAGCGCAGGATGTACTAGTTATCCACTGCAGTCATTTCCAGCAATAGGTATGCAGTGATGTTTAATTAATTTATTATATAAGGGTAATGATAGACTCCTTCCTAATATAAAATATGACAACTAAGATGCTGCCTTGTATTGCTATATCTTAGTAATACTTCATACTCATTACTTAATATTTTGTAATAGTTTCAAATACGTTCATGGAAAGTATTTTAACTTTATCAAATGTGTACAGGAGACTTAACATTTTCTTGACTCAGATTTGCAGTAATGTATTCTGGAATAATGTTCCTTGCAAATTATTTTTAAGTGCACTTTAAGGCATTTTGGGTTATGAATAGTTGAGTCTTTACGTATGTATAAAGAATAGTAATGGTGTTCTCATTTGAAACATGTATGCACTACATTCATATAAGCTCTGCAAATGTTTGACCTCTTCTTTTTAAGTCTATGAATAAACTGCATGGGATAAATTCTAAAACATTTGGAGTAGCATTCCAGAGGGCATTTGCCATCCTGCAACACAATACCAAATGTAAAAGCCATCTCTGTCTCTGGTATGATGTCATACCGGGGGTAGAGCATGTCATATTAAACTTGATGCTGTGTCAATGCAGCAAGTCAATTGACTGCACACTTTGTTTGGGAGAGGTAAGGAGAATCAGTATCATATGAAGTGAATAAATCTCATTATCTATTCTTTGTGTAAACCAAATATCACCACACCAGCAATACAGTTGACAAAGTCCTCAAAAGTGGCTGTCCCCACTGCAACACCTGTATAATAGATGTGATATTATATGCATGAAAGCCTGTTATGCATGCAAGGATATATCCAAAAAACATCTGGATATGGGGAGGAAGCACACTGTCGGGCTATATGACAGATGCAGTCAAAAGTCCTAATAAAAACTAGATTTGAGTTGTGCCCTGCATATGGTGGGATGACTGATAGAAAGCACTCACTACACAAGTGTGCAATCCTCATTTAGCATATTTAGGCACATTGCAGCTTACAGCATGACCCAATCTGCATGCTGGTTATGGAATGACTTGTTGATTGCCAATGAACAATAAAACACCATATCAGTAAAAACACCTGCATATGATGGAGAACTGTCTTCACTAAGGAGGCCCATTCACTAGAGCACATTGACATTTTACACTAAGAAGCTAGTCCCCTAATCACTATTATCTCCCTTTCTTGCCACCTTCCTCCCAGTCCCAAATATAGAAGGTCGAACAGTTTTCCACTTCTTCTAGGTATATGGCCACTTCACTCCAACACAACCATGCAAATCTGAATATACTAATTCTGATACAAAAGAACACAACAGTGGGAGTAAGGAGTAACTTATCCCCATTGTTACACAATATTGATTTATCCTTTGGGTAGTTTTTGCTGAAATACAGGAATCGACAATTCCTGTTTCAACGAATTACTACACAATGGACTGCAAGTTTGCCTTTATAATCTGTTGATATCTCTTAGAGATGTCGATGTTTGGATTAAAGTGCAGCTATTTCTGGTGTTCATGTTCATAAAGTTATTTTTCTGGCCATTTATTAAAACAAATAATGTAGGTTTGTTTGTCCTGTTTATGTTCTATATGAAAAGGGGAAGGCAATAATAGGAGGTCACATGTGTAGCCCTCCCACTGAAACCATATGGGATAAATTTGTTGGCAATAAATGTTTCCAAGGAAATATCACATGACAATAAAGAGTATTTATACTAAACAGTTCAGCAAACACAGCACATTAGATATGCACTTGAGTACTTAAGTACTTAACACTGTACTAAAACACAATGAACATCATGAAACAAACAAGATTGCCCCCCCCTTTTTTTTTGTGCTATTCTACGAAAATAATTTTTTTCCTGCAGTACTCAGATGATTACAACTGTACTTGGTTAATATTCCACATCCTTCTGAAAATTTCCAGCCTTCAAAGACAATCAGAATCTTAATCAGTACAAGTCAAGGGCATCATATCACCCTGTCTTTTCATTCTTTCATTGGAGCCATTATTCACAGATTTATTTAAAAACCCTAAATTCAGTAGGATAAAACTAAGTAATCCCACTATCAATAGTCCTGTTTCACTAATGATGCATTATTGCATTTTTAGAATCATAATTGTTCTCTTAGCAACTTAAAGGTCTAGCTAAATCTCTCCTTCAGGTCATCCAGCAATATCTCTCTAAAAATGAATTTAAATACCTTGGGATTAAATTTAAACTAGATATTTGTTTTGTCATTGATTGTAATGTAATTCAGTTATGAGCAAAGTAAAAATGAACCTAAAAACTGGAACAAATTAAAATCTGGTGTTTTTGGAAGGTCTTCAGTAAGCAGAATAAATATTTTCCTAAAACTTTTTTTAAAACGTTTGCAATAACTTAATGTCTAGCATTTAGCATTTGGTTCTTAATTTCATGCATACCCTGATACTTTTGAAGTCGCATAACACATCTGTTGTAAATGTCCTGTAACAAAACAATAACTGAATAGCAAGTCTTAAAATAATTTTGGATCCCAAAGGCAAATGTAGGCTTCAACTTCAAATCCTCAAATTATTTTATTTTGTTTCCAAAAAAGATCAAATTTCTCACCATATCTACTCCCCTCATTAAGGATCACAACTACAGAATCATTAATCAATAAACTAGATAGTTCATATAAATCTAACCAGAGATTTCATACATATATTCCCTTTATTAATAAATCCTTAAACAGCTTCATTAAATTCTTACATTTTAAGCTAACATTCTCAGTGATCAGACACCTTTGCCTTCATTAGTTTTTGGGCATTTCTGTACACATTTCTAATACAGGCAACACCAAAATCTCAACAAGAGTTCACGTCTGTGTATTAATCTGATTAAAATTGCAGTTTCTAGTATTCAAGTCTGTTTAGATATGATATTGTGAAAAGAAAACTCATGTTGTCTCCCTCACCTGGTTATTCGAAAAAAAAAAAAAAACACTGGTTATTTCTTTGCAGTTTAATTTAACTTTCATTAACTATTCAGAGTTACATATCTCCATTTACTAGCCTTCTCAACTTCTTGAGATAGTTACATGTCCTGGCAGGAATTCAATCTGGTGCAATGCTTATAAGTGCTTACTATATTTGAGTCCAATCAGCCCTGATTTATGGTACTGTATAACATATGCCTGACTCTCCACAATTTTTCTCTGATATAAAAGTAATCATTACCTGAATTTGTGTTGTGTGAGAATATGCCACTGCAGACTCTTTTCACAAATTTTGTTTATATTGTTCTTTTTAATCAATATGGAACATTTTGTTGAGCAGTCCAGTTAATTCTTAAATTATTAATAATGGAAGGGATAATAACTTGATGCTGATAAATTGTTGTTGTTACACCTTAACCCCATATACAAAAATGGGGAAAAAGGCGGCTGTAGATGGAAAGAGATTATAAGTGGTATAGCTGTCTGATAGGTGAGCATAGATATCATCATGCAGAAGAAGGTAGTTAGTCAATTTCTTTAATCCCATATTGGTCAAGCACTGTTTAAAAAGAGAAGAAATATCTTTAAAGCTTTAGTGCAACTTTGCTAAAAAGGCTTTTTCTTTGTAGATTTTTTTACACAAACTTTTTAGAAACAGAATGATTTCCTAATATGTGAAAACTTTCCAATGTGATCTAAAAGAATATTCAAACTGAGGTGCCTGGTTTCCTTGTGAACAGAAGTCAAAGCTGTATTCTGTCATACATGATGTCTCTCTCTACTTCATGGTCTAAACTAGCTGGGTTTCATTGGCAGGTTGCTCTTTTTTCTAGATACTTGTGGCTGCTCTTACCCCTTATCCGAAATGGATTATATCTTTTACATTGTAAACATCTGAATTACTATGTAAGCGCATGCTATTCAGGGCAAAATTAATGTTTGTATTAGATTAATTGGCAAAGATGACACTAACCAATTCTCTTAATTAGGAATTAATATTTTATGTATTATCCTGTTTATACTAGAATTCTATGTGGTCAGTCCTTGTAACCAATTCATGTGAAGAAATTCTGATAACTATATTATTTTAAGGTGTAAAAGAATAAAAACTGTGAGTATATTAAAAAAGAACTAACAAACATATACATTGTAAATACTTAATAAAGTGCATGTTGACTTTCATAGGTCCATAGTTGTGTACTAGGCTAATGGCCCTGGAGCCTATACAAGTCTAGCCCATAGAAGCACCCTGGCATTGTGCCGCCCGACGTTAGTTCCCAGTGCCTCTATCAAATAGAACCACTGGAGTGATCCACAGGGTGAACTTTCTATTTCCCATCCACTCATCAAAATTTTTGTTGAAGAGGGCTAGTGAGGTGCTCTGCTTGACATTTATGGGAAGTCTATTCCAGAGCATGGGGAGTCTCTGAGTTATGAACCTGTCCCTCAAGCATGTTCTGTTGATTGTAGTAATGAGGATGAGGTCTCTGGAGCATGTGGTGCGGAGGGATTGGGATTTCTTTACATGTAGCATTTCTGACACAGCTGGGTCAGACATGGCTTTGTAAGTCAAGTAGACAATATGTGACAGAGAATAGCTGGAGTTTTTTGAGTCTGTCCATGTAGGACATGTGTTTAAGGCCTTGGATCCTCTTCATGAGGTAATTTTATGGCCTTTCCAGCTGTTGCATGTGTCTAGTGAGGTACATGCTAAATGGGGCATTATACTTGATGACTGGCCTAGTGAGGGAAGAGTAGAGAGAGATGACCTTTTTCTTCCTGGATGCAAAACCCTTGGTAATGAGATGTGCCACACAGAAGGACTTTCTGACCACAGTGGCAATGTGGTGGTTAAAGGAGAGGTTGCTGTCAACCTGTGTCCCCAGATCTGTTATAACACCTTCAGTGTTCAGTGGGCTCCCATTGATGCGGTAATTAGTGGGAACTAGTTTTTCCCGAAGGGGATGACGACTCATTTTTTGGCATTAAGCTTAAGTCCATGGTTTCAACAGCAGTCATTGGTCTCAGTGAGGCCTTTCTGTAGGATGTCTACATCACTCGAGGAGTTAATAATGGCTCCCAGCTTGCAGTCATCTGTGATCTTGGTCAGCCAGAGTTCTGTTGTGTTGGCCTGGATGTCTGAGAAGTAGATGCCAAACAGGAGAAGACCCAGGACCGATCCATGTGGGACTCCACTCGTGACTGGTCAGCAGTCTGGCTGGGAGTCCACCACTCCAAGAATGATGAAAAGAGGGGAGTCACATGAATAGCTACTGCCTGGCTACTACTAAAGCTGATCTTAGCACAGCTTTAATATGTTGGGATACAATACTCCTTTGATTATTCTCTCACCAGAAGCAAAATGTTAGCACCAGTCCCAAGAAGACAAGCAGGCCACTGCCTCTTTGGTGATCCACAGTCTTGTCCCAGATGATGCAAGGGTCTGCAGGCTTGTAGCCTTTTTTCTGGTAGATGCCTTGAATAGGCAAGCAGGCCTATCAGGTATGTTAAGCACACACAATCCCTCTCCAACCAGAAAGAGTCAGGAATCAATGCACTCTGCTCCTACTCTCACCAGGATCAAAATATAAGCACAGATTCCAAGTTGTCACTTATAAAGCAGTTATTAAGCTTCCTGGTGATGAGTAGTCTCCAGGAAATAATGTAACTGCACTCTTTCTCTCACTAGGAGAAAACAGAAGCACTAATCCCAAGATGACTACTGAGCGGCAGAATGTGGGCTCTCCAAAAACTGGTGGTCTTGTAATAGATGCTTAAAGGTAAGATGGAAAAAATGGTTTACCTTAAACACTGCAGTGTGCACTAGAGGAGCTAGATGTGAAAGTAGGTAACTTAAGGTTTTACCTATCTAAAAAGTTATGTTTTAGTGACGAGTCACTATTTTTAAAACAGCAAGATAGACTGAAAGGGGTGGTCACTTTTTTATTCTGGTACTATGGAATACAGTAGGATGGCCAATAAATTTAAATAGTTGAAGGGGAGTGATTTCCCAAACTGATACTTCTGTGCTTGCTCACACCAGCCAGTAAAAGCAGAGAGGAAATGAGATAAATGGTCAATTAACACAGGAGCAGCCTTAGGTCAACTGGTGCCCTAGGCAAAAGGGTACATGACGGCCCTACCACACCACATGGTGCCCCCATCCTGGTCTACCTACACCAAATAAATACTGGAAAAGTGCCCCTACTAGAGGGGTGCCCAAGGCGGCCGCCTTGTTGGCCTATGCCTAAGGCCGGCTATGAATTAACATAAGGGGCAGGCAGCTAGAAAGGCACAACAGTAACCAGGTGAAAGGGTGGAAAATTTCTGTCTGACTCGCAAGAGACAGAGCTGTGGTCTCTTTTCAAATTTTAATATGAAGTTAAAAGCAGAATACAAGTAAAACACAGTGTAAAGAAAACAAATTACAGTATACAAAATAGAAAAGGCAATAAAGTAATACAAAATACAACAAATAAAAAGCAGACTAACCTTTCCCTCACAGCAAACTGTACCAGAGTCAGGTGAGCCTTTCCAGTAAAGCACTGAAATGTTTTATTTTACCCCTTAAATTGAAGGTCTAGTTCCTAGCTCCACCCCCTCACTTCACAGATGATTAACCTTAACTGACCTGTTCTAACTTATGTGTGACTCCTTAATTGACCTGTTCTAATTTCTGTCTGACTCAAAAAACACAGAGCTATGGTCTCTTTTCTGGTTTTGATATGCAGTTAAAAGCAGAATACAAATAAAACACAGTGTAAAGAAAACTAATCACAGTATACAAAATAGAAAAAGGCAATAAAGTAATACAAAATACAACAAATAAAATGCAAACTAACCTTCCTCTTACAGCAAACTGTAGCAGAGTCTAGGTGAGCCTTTCCAGTAAAGCCTTTTGTCCCATGGGACAGCTTTTAATTTTACTCTAATTCTGAGGACTTTTTAAAACTTTGAAGAACACACTACCAATAGGTGTAAAGCTCATGTATGATGAAAAAAGGTTCAATGTCTGATGATTTGTTTTGAGTTAGTGACTGTTTTGTCCCCAGGGGAAGAGCATTGAATTCATTGACAATATAAGTTTATATCAGGGGGAAGTACTGTCTACAGACAACAGTATTAAAATGAATAGCCTACAAGGAAGACAAAAACAAAATAATTTAATTCCAGCAGTGTCAATGGCACAAGTGGCACACTCACTTTTGGTGCAGAAGGCTGTGGGTTATACTCCACACCAGAGAGATTGATTGTTGACACTGCAGAGCAGCATAAGAGGCATGCTCTACTCTTGAGTGTGCCATCTTTCGGGGTTGAGCCATTAAACTGAGGACCCATCTGCTTGACTTGGTGGTAGCTCAGGTGGATGTAAATGTAAAATATCTCATGGCATCTATTGAAAAGAGCAGGAGTCCATTATTTATATACAAAAAAAACCTCTTATTTACAACATATTTACATATTTACAAATATTTAAAATGTACAAATATATAGATATACAAATCTATTTACACATATTCATAATTTCCTTTACATTCATACTAAATTTGTCATCACTATTAGACCCCCACTTCTTTTTCCATAACCATCTGATTTTATTTAATATTGTTTGCAAAAATCCATTTACCATAAAATATAATGCCATTTATTCTTTCATTCCATATTATCCATGTGACATTAAATGACTTTTTTCTATTCTTCAAACATATTATTTACTTATATTCTTATAATATCCATATTTAATCATATCCATGTTTATTTTATCCACTTCTTTTATATTTTCAAAAAATCTTCTTTATATAGTTTTCCCCATAGCTTTTTTACTTTTTTGCATTCCAAAAACACATTCTGTACTTTCTTCTTCTTGACAATGTAAACATATTCTATCACTTTTCCTTTTATATCAAAATCTTTAAAAATATTTTTTTGCTAATCCCTTACATTTTTATACTTTTCATACCCTATTCCATCTGGTCCTGCAGCTGAATCTATATTTACTCATCCTAATACTTTACTAGTGTATTTAAAGAAACCCCTTTTCAAACTCAGTATTCTCTTTTTTTAACTTTTTTACTTTCCATGTTCCTCCAGTACTTACTTCTTTTATTTAAACATTTCTTGCACATATAGTACTGCACTATTCATAATCTCTTCCTAAGCTATATCTGTTTCCCCTTTTGCATTTTTATTTCTCTCATCATCAAACTATGTTTCTTTACTAATCTAAGTAACTTGATTTTTCTTATCTTTTCCCTTGTAAAAACAAAATGAAAACTCCAGCAAAGCTAGAACCTTCACTGAGTGACCTCCCAAACCTCTTGTATCAGAGGCACATGGGATATAGGCAAATGACCCTTATGAACATCAGGTTTGGGAGGTCACTCAGTGGAGGTTCTAGCGTTGTTGGAGTTTTCATTTTCTTTTTTACTGATTGTTTTTTTCAGTGACCTTCTCACTTATTGTTTTAGTTTGTTGTTTGGGATATTTTTGCAGTGACCCTAATGATAATGGACATCATCTGGGTATAACAGCCCTGTGTTTCTTATGCTTGTGTTGTGCTGACGAGGTCATAACAAGGCCAAAATATGCATATCCACAGCTAGTGGGGTTTGGCTTTATTGGCCTGAAATTGCCCATTAAAATGATGAAACAAGTCATGGGAGTTCAGAATCACCAATTAGCTGAAACACCTGATGTTCATAATGGTCATTTGCATATATCCCATGTGCCTCTGATATAAGAGGTTTGGGAGGTCACTCAGTGGAGATTCTAGCTTTGCTGGAGTTTTCATTTTGTTTTTACTAATTAGTTTTTCAGTGACCATCTCACTTATTTTTTAGTTTATCTTTTCCCTTGTAAAAAATATAATTGTTTATATAATAATTCAGGTCTATATTAGATGCACGAACGCTTAAATGTTCGAATCTCTAAAGGTCGACCTTTAGAGATCAAACAGTTAAGCGTTCGAATTCCTACAAAAATTAAAAAAAAAAAATGCACAACTCAAAAAAAAAATCTTAAAGGGTTTAAGCAGGGGGACAAGCCTCCCTGCACCCCCCTACTTTAATATACCAACTCCAAGATCACACTACAGTGTAGGGAATGGGAAATTTCCCATTTCTGCACTGTAGTTCACTGAAGTGCAATCTCGGAGTTGGTACATTTAAGTAGCAGGGGGGTGGGGGGTGCAGGGTGGCTTGCCCACCTCCTTAAACCCTTTCCTCGTATTTTTTTTATTTACTTTTTTACAATTTTGAACATTTAACTGTTCGATCTGTAAAGGTCGACCTTTACAGATTCATACATTTAAGTGTTCGTTGTAGTAATATAGACCCTAATAATTCATGTATTTTTCTTGATTTCTTCCATATAATTATTTTTCTTTGTCAATGTACTTTCTGTAATTATGTTCTAAATCTTCCAATGCATCGTTATATATTCTTTTATATTTTTCTTTCCCTACTTTTCTTGGATAATATTGCCAGTGTAAAAAAATCATTTTTTTTTATATTTTTCCATAAATATCATCCACCATTCAGACTATTTTTATGAAGTGTTCTTATAGTAATATGATCTTTCCAGAACTGTATTACTAATCTGTTTTCTTCTTCATTCCATGCTTTCTCATTTATCCTTTTAACTCCTTTACCTATTTTATATATCCCTTGTTTTCCTTGATATATTGCAAGAAAACCAGAAAAATCCTGTTTCAACTACCTCCCTATCTCTTATAACTAAACCTTCTGCTACTATAAACTAATCCTTTTCAGTTCTACACATACCCCTTTTGTAAGTCAATGAATTTTTGTCCCAGTGTTTTAACATATCCCATCTTACAACGTCTACTATTTTTCTTATATCGTTTCCATTCTTTTTAAGCGTACCTGTTAAATTACAATTAATCACAATTATAGTATCTTATCATACTATTCATGTTTATCATTACATAACCTAAAATCTGGTGAAATAAGCTTTGCCTTTCTTTAAAATTAGTATAAACATATAATGTTATAATTCTATATACTTATTCTTTCAATTTAAAAGCTACAATGGTTAATCTTTCCATTTTCATTAAAGTTTTATCTAATATCGTTACTGAATTACTACAGAATATAGCAATTCAAGGATGTCTCTCATTTCCCAAATTCCAGATTATCTTTCCAACATAGTGTCGCTGTTTGTAATCTTTCTTCATTTGTTAAAAATCATGTGTCTTCTAATAAAATTACATTTACATCACATGTATTACACCACTCTAAAATCCTATTCTTTTCACTACATTCTTAATACTATTCACATTTTTACAAGCACTATAAAATGCTCATTTTCCCTTAGATTCATACTTTCATAATTTCATAGATAATTACTAGACTAGTGTTCTTAATATGCCATTCTAAGTCTAGCCAGCTTCCCTCCCAAAGGTGAAAATCAAACACGGTACCTTGTGCTGGTGAGTCAAACACCTTAACCATTAAACTTACCCCCAGTCATTAGCAGTATACGTTCTTTTTCATCATTCCTTTCTTTTTTTCTTTTGTGTTTATCCCTTTACCCTTTTACCAAGAGAATTCTGTTTTTTTTTTCTTTTACTCTCTCCCAATTTATGTCTTCTTCATTACCTATTTCAGAATATTCTTCTATGTCCTTTTTATAATTATTTCTCATCTTAGTTTTCTTCTATTTCTGCTACTTCTAAAACTTCTTATCTTTGTTCATTTTCTTCTCTTTCTTTTTCATTTTGCTTACTTTAATTTTTATTTTTACAATCCATCCATAAATGTTGAATTTTATTACATTTATAACATTTTATTTCACATTTTTTTGGATCATGCCCCATTTCCCCACAAATATAGCATTTTCTTTTATCACAGTTACTTATCAAATGCCCTTCTTTTCCACAAAACAAGAACATGTTTGGGTTGTTCCCAGTAATTTATGATATCCCTATTCCTTATCACATTTATAATGTTTGGTATCTGCATGCATTTTTCTCTTTCTATTTTTAACACTGTATTACAATCCCATCCAACAGTCCATCAATCCATTTTATCACAAACTTTTTCAATGTCTAGTATTACTTTACATAAAGTTTTCAAAGTCTCTCCTTCCTTATCTGTTTGAAATTGTAAGTTAATTTTATTTTCTGTTCCCTGTTAAATGCTGTTATCACATAAAGGTTTTGTGCATTACAGTCTTTTTTCATATTATCCAAGAAAATTTCCCATTGAAAAAAGTCTAAAATATAATGTCACAGAATGTCTCTTTGTTATTAAGAATAAATGCTCATATCTCATGTATTTTTACATGCAATGGAGATATTAAATTGTCCCATCCTTCATATCTATCCATTTCTTTGTCTTCTTTACTTTGAATCCTTACCTTTTACTTCCATTTTTTTCATTTCCTTATGCTTTTTTTTATGCTACTCCTTTTTTTGTCATCTTTTACTTTCTCTGCATAAAATTTCTTTTCCATCTCACCACTATTTTTCATCAAGATTGTCTCTGCATCCTCCTTTTACATTTTCTCCTTAATGTCCCTCCAGAAAACTTCTCCTTCATTTTCTGGCTCAGTCTGCATTATCATTCCCTTAAGTAAATCATTCTGCAACACTTCTGACTGGAGGGTTGTTATTATACAGCCATCATTTGTCATCTCATCTCCATCAAGCAAATTTCTTTGAAACATCTCCTCAGAAACCTGCACACATTCTCTGGTCTCAATATTTGCTTTCTCCTCCATTTCTCTCAACACTCAATTATCTTATTCTCTCACCACTTATCTTCCTGTTTTCTGGGCTGCCTCTGTGTCTGTAATGGAAATAATAAGTGCTCCTGCAGAATGGATACCATGCAGAACAATGACAAGCAAGGAAAGTTCCTTGATGCCCTGGTCAAATTTCCCCAAGTAGTATAAATACAAACATGGGTCTCTCCTGAAAAGATGCTATTAGTCTAGTTGGACTAACACCATCAACAAAATGGACAAATAAAAGATAAGTAAATAAATATAGGGACTGCAGTAGTACCATTTTAATTTTTAAACCAAATAAGGACATGAACTTCAAAGCTGGTTTAACCAGGATGATATTATAGTTTAGCTGAGCAGGTAGGTAACACTCATCATCAAACAGAGAAGACCTACATCTTTCTTTCTTGTGGCAGAGAAGAGCACACAGTTGAGATTTGTGTTTTCCTCACTTTCTCCCTCTTCAAGTTTGTACATTCTTGGAGTTGGTATATGTATATATGGTTCTATTGCGTATGATCAAACTAATTTAGGGTTGAAATGAAAACACCACCAAAGAAAGTTTGAAGATACACAATGCCAAAAACAATAAATATTGAATGAGTAAAAGGAAAACTATTTCTTCTCCAACTATTAATGCTGAATCCCCCCATAACACTAGCCTCAAATTCATCAGAAAAGTGGCAGTGTTATGCAATGTTTTTTATGCAGTTAAGGTGTAGGGTAAGGGTTGATGGAATGGGCATAGACAGGGTTAGGGTTAGCACCCCATTACTAATGAGGGCAGGGGGGCTCTCTGCCTTGCTAATGATATTGTTGGAGAACAAGGCAGTGGTGTGTTCTGTATGACAAATTAGCTGCACATTTGGCAATGTTATTATATTTCTTCTCTAATTTGTGTAATTGAATTTTTTGGAGATTAGTTAATGTTGGGGCAGGATATAAGAAGATTGGGAAGAAGAGTGTTTAGCTATTTTCTGTTGTGTTTCTATGATGAGGTAATGTTTAATTCTAAATAGAGCATCTATTTTCTTGTTAGTTTAGCCATATCGCCATATTATTAAACATATCAAATTTTAAAGACTTCTCGATAGGCATTTTAATGCAGCCTGTGTCTGTGTAAAAAAAAAACACAACAAGAACTGAATAACTAGAAGGCTGTATGCAGGATATTTGTGATATTATGTGGTAAGCAGAATGTTTAATGGATACAGCTGTATCTGGTTATAGAAGCATATAAATAATACTGTAAATGGATTCGGTATAACTAAGGAATCTTGCTGAATGTATGCTGAAACAATAACAGCACAATCTGAAATTATAAGGACCTTCTAAGCTGACATAGCTATGGTTCCACTCTACTCTGTTTTTCTTCATATTCTTTATTTGTCAGTCATATTTTTAATACCAAAGCCACTAATACACCTATGTGAAAAAAATAGTTTCAGAAAGCACGTTAGTTAAGCATTTTTGTCTTTATTTGTACATAGTGTGAGTGAGTGTGTGTGTGTGTGTGTGTGTGTGTGTGTGTGTGTGTGTGTGTGTGTGTGTGTGTGTGTATGTGTGTACGAGTTTGCTGGATATTCAGGATACTTGAAAAAGAAGAAGACAGTTAATTAACACCTCAGACAGGGTACACTGTATTGCAAATACGACAAACCAGTGTCCACAGAAAGTAGTTTAATATCTCTGTCTCTAGTACCTCGGCTCAAAAAGCCTTCAATGGAGTACAAAAGCAAATACAAAACCAAACAAGATACACTGTATCGCACCCTGTGTGTCCTTCAACTTATAAGAATGTGAGCACTTTGTAAACAACAGTAACAGACTAAGCACACTTTAGGTTCATTGTGCCCAAGGCTTTGACAGCATGAGTGCACTTTGCAGAAAAGGCACACCAGATTCCATGCATTGCAATCACCACTGCATATGCCTCAGGGAGTTTTCTTGAAACATTGCCGATTTTGTTTAGGATGTATATATGGCACTCTCTAGTACACTTCATGCAGCAATAGGTGAGACTGTTATAATCCCATGTCTTACACATACATGCTCATACAGACACAAGCACACAAACATGCCTGTATTATCTGTGGTGTGTGTGTATGTGAGTAGGGGGTGGGAGCATTTGCGTAGTTCAGTGGAGTCACTGTACATCACTGTATTGCAGGGAAGATGCCTGGGGTGCAATCTCCTGTCCAGATTCTTTTGTACTGTTTGCTATACTGTAGGTGAAAGCGCATTTTTGGCATTCTTCTTACAGTTGTGGTTGCAGTTCTCTTGTGCCTAGCTCAAATTCAGTCTCTTCAAGCCACGAGAACAACCTCAGACTGTGTTGGCTAACTTTTGTTGTGCTACCTTATCCTTTTCCCGCTTTTTTTATTTTTTGGTTTTTTTTTTTATTTTTTAGGAGCTCAGAATGACTCTTAGCTCTCTAAGGTGTTTTTTAACTTATACACTTATTAACTATTTTCTGTTGAATTATATTTCTGTTGAATTATATTACCACTATAGCACTTATTGTTATATTGCACAGTTAACTCTTCAAACTTCTTTTCTATCAGGTTATTCGTATTAAGTTTATACTCATATTCTACATGGAAATGGAAATCAACTAAGGAGTGGATAAAGAGCTTGTGTTGTGATACATTTTTCTGTCAGGAGTGTAAAATTGAAAAAAAAAAAAAACACAAAGGCGTCCTTATGCCTTTTTGGGAAGAGGACCTTTTGTGTAGCCTAGATGCAAAGTCAAAGAGACATGTCTTATTGTGGGTGAAGCCTTCATTAAGCTAGGTTCTAAAAAGTAGAATATGTGGTAAGCAAGGGAGATGGGTCATAGGGGCATTTTCCTCCTTAGTGGTGCTAAGAACCCTAATCTTAGTCTGTGGTCCTAAAAATGAAGCAGAGGTCTCTAATTTATGGTCTAGTTGTGAGATGGAGAAATTTAGGGATGTGGTTAACTTATAAGCATACAAAAATGCTCAGATATGGCTACATTTTGCCTTAAAGCAGAAAGCACAACTTTCTTTAGAGCATGCAGCATCCAGATCTTGGGCTTAGGGGAATTTATGGGGCAAATTATGAGCCTTTAAGTTAAAATCTCATGGATATCAAAGTTTTATCCCATGGGATCGATGTTAGCCTTCCAGTGAACTATTTATTTGACCTTTTAGAGAAACCTATACATTTCTGCTATAATCCCTAATCATACTCATGGCAAGGAATTTATTTTATCTTTTCTGCAGGATGTTATTTTAATCTAGGTTACTGCTGAATAAGCAGCAGCTTTGCTGCCCCCATATCCAAGCAGGAGGTCTGGAATTCCATCACAGGGATATGCAAGTATAAAGCCAAAGGTTCGGATGGACTTATTACTGAATTATATGCAGCACTTGCAGACCTATTATTTCCATGCTTGATGGAATTATTTTGCTATTTTTAGTCTGATCAACTTATAAAGAGAGCTTCTATTATATCTGCTATTTCACTGCTTCCTAAGTCTGAGAAGGTTCCTACACTCAACATTTAAGCTGAAAACCATGAACCAGGGGTGTTAGCAATGCAACCCAAAACCAAAACTCAAAAATACAAACAAAGGGCTCATGCAGTTCCAGGGCAGAAAAATTGAGTCCAACCCAGCACTAAACAGTTGTTCCACAATATATTAATCTATAGGACTGTAAGAAATAAACTGATAGTTCTCAAAACCACTGCGTGTAGAAACTTTTATATAAACTTTATTATAAAATAACAACAGGTATACCAAATTAAGTACTTTCATCCCCACAACTTGAGACTTCACCAGAACTAAACCAAGAAAAGCTTTCTTGGGGCTTAAATAGCAAAAACATGTGAATCACAATTAAACAATTAAATAATTAATCCATTAAGAATTTAAAGAGCCCAGGCTACAAACCAAATTCAATCTGATAACAAAAAATTATAAATACCAAAATATAAATAAAAAAGAAAGTAAAAAAAATCATATTTAAATAGATTCTATCTCATAATATAGAGGATCTCATCTTGAGAACAGGATATATGGAAACATGATATTTTCAGGTTCATAGGTTCATAGGATGATACCAGGCCCTTGCAAGCCTAGCCAAGAATTTTGCCAATGTTGCCACAAAGTCAGCACCTGGGATTACTGTGACATCTAATCTAAGTTGCCAAATCAATTCTCTATATTCTATTGCTGTTTCCTATTGCCCACCTCTCACATTTAAAGGGATCTTCTCTAGGATGTCAAATTTGAATTTCGCAAACCCAGAATATATCAAAGAATGTTTACTAAGGGCATTTTTAATATTCCCTTTCCTAATATCATAAAAATAATGATACATTATTTTCCCTAAGCTTCTTTCAGTTTTTTCTACATAAAAAGAAGCACAACAACAGAACCATGAAATCTGAGAGATGCAACTAAAGCCAGTTTATTATTGACAGTGATTTTATTGTACTAAATAACTATTTTCATTCAAAGGTGTTTTTTCTAAAGGGCAATTGTGACACAAAGGGTATTATACATATGGCAGTATGTAATAAATGCAAATGTTTTTTATGAAATTTGAATTTGGCATCCTAGAGAATACTGTTTTGAATGTGAGAGGTGGACAATGGGAAAGAACAATAGAATACAGAGAATTAATTAAGCAGCTTTGATTAGATGCCACAGTATACCCAAGTCTTAATGATCATGTTTCCATAATCCTATTCTCAAGATGACAGCAGCTAAATTATGAAAAATAATTTATTTTAATAATAATTCTTTTTATTCATATTTTGATATTTATAACTTATTTTTATTATTAGATTGAAATTGGTTTGTAGTCTGGGCTCTTTAAATTCTTAATGGATAAATTGTTTAAATGTTTAATTTTGATTCACATGAATATACTATTTAAGCCTTAAGAAAGCTTTTGTTGGCTTAGGTCTGATGAAATCCTGAGTTGGGGGAATGAAAGCCCTTAACTTGGTGTATTGGTTGCTTTATAATAAGCTTAATTTGAAAAATTATATAAAAATGTCTACACTCTGTGGTTTTGAAGATTATCAGTTCATTTCTAATAGGCCTGAGTATTGATATGTTGTGGAACATTTATTTCATGCTCTGTTGGATTTTCTTTTTCTGTCCTGGGATTATGTGAACATTTTGTTTGGTTTTTAAGATTCTTACACTGTCTACCAACTATTGTCCCATCTGCTTAACATGCTTACATGGAGTGTAAGCTCTATACTAAGATTCTTGCCAATCGATAAGAATAATTACTACCCCAACTGATCCTAAATACCCAAACAGGGTTTATAAAAGGGAGAAACAGTGCTGATCATTTGAGAACAATAATAACAGCCTCAACCACAAAATAAAATTGACTTGTTTAATCACCTCTAGCACCTTGACTGAATTGCCTGAATCTGTGTGGTATTGGTGCTGATCATTTGAGAACCCTACTATAATATTCTCAGGGGCTAAAGAATGTCCCTAAACCTGTTATGGCTCTTTTTCTTGATTTGAGATTGCCTTTGATTCCTTTCACTGGAACTATCTTTGGGAAGTCATGCAATCTATGGGCCCTCCAGATGTTTTTATTGGTTAAAGCACTTCATTATTCGCTTTGAGTTAGGGTAGCCATAACTTGTATGCTCTCTATTTGTCCCTTTGTAAGGGAATCTGTCAAGGTTGTCCCCTCTCCTCTTTTGAGCTCGTTTTCTACTTTCTAATGAACCTTTTAATAGACTCTTAAATAGCCATTCCAAACTTTCAGACTGGTTCTTATATGGAATTCACACTTCCTCTTTTTTTAGCCAACAAATGTGTATTACTTATGTGTGCCCATAATAAAGATATGCTCATACTCAAAGATTTATTGTGCATTTTTGGTGAGATATCTGGGCTTAATGCTAATATGTCTAAATGTGAAAGTACACCTATAAATTAGGCAACTTATTTCTTCAAACATAATGGAATTGCTTTCCCTTACATATATGCTGGATCATTCATACAGTACTTGGGTATGAAAGATCATACTGATGTTAATACAATGTTGCATATCAACCTTAGGGATATTTGGAATATTGCATTTGTGTGTGTTGTCACTTACCAGTGACTACATATTTCATAGATGGGGAATATTTTGATGGTCAAGATATGTATCTCCCCATTATTTTTTTAAAACTTTTTGGACATTTTCCCACCCAAGTTCCCATCCCTGGCTGAGTAAAGTTTGCAGATTGCTTGATGCTTTTGTCTGGGATGGGGGTAGAAAGTGACTTTCTCATTATATCAGGATCTCATTGTCTAACCTTTTAGGCCTGGGGATTCCAGATGGGGGTTATATTCCTTTGCTTTTTTATTATCCCACCTATTCTCTTTAAATCATAATCAATAAAGTGGGTCCAGATTGAAGGGGGCATCCTTAGTTCTAGTTTGCCCTGGGGTCTAAGTTGGTACATGACTTCCTTTCCTAACTTCTTACAAGTACCCCACTAACCTTACTCCTCAAGCTTTAACAGTCTTTTCAAATGTTTCCCCATGGTCAGACATTTGTGGCTGTGTATTTCCCATTTCGGACAGCATATATTTCTTGTTGGATGGAGCCCCTATAGTGATTCTCAGATGAAAATACAAGGGCATTCAATGGTTTTTAGATGTAGTTATTTATATCTGTAATCAAACGTATCTGTATTCTTTCTTTTGATGAATTTTGGAAGATTTGGAATTCACCTGCTTTTTAATTCATTTCTCTAATTACAATATGTGATTAATCGTTCTTCCTTTGTCTCTTATATTACTAGGCCTACACTGCCTCTTTCTCCCCTCTGTCCCAAATCTATCCCTACTCATTTTTTGGGGGGGAGGTTACTTTTGAGGTCTCTACAATCTATGTTGCCTTACTCTCCCCCATTTAAAGAACAGTCCAATGTATCACTTGCCTCCATTCTTACTGAGGTAGGAGTTGATAATACCAAGAAAAATGGTCCATCTTTTTTAAAAAGGAATGCTGAATTTCCATAAATTCCACTATATTATGAAAAAGTTAATCAGGAATACTGGGACCTAGCTTTTGGTGTGTCAAAAGGACTTTCCACTTCCACCCTGTCATGAGTGCAGTTATCTAAACCCAGATTTCTTTCATACATTATTGGACTGTCCTTTAATTAATCTTTGGTCTTATATGATTAACTGGACAAATCTTAGACTGGGAAATAAACTTCTATGTCAGTTGTCACTTTCATGGGCAGTTTTGTTTTTTTTTTTCTCGCTGATTTCCCATTCAAGTTCAAAGTAACTGCTTCTGGCTGACCCAGCTTTCCCCAGTTGTCAGGACATGCATAGTTTTCTCATGGAAAACATCAAATAACCTTACTATTGATGACTTAAGCAGATGGCTAATTTGTAGGGGTAGACTGTTAGCTATGTCCATTCCAACATCTTTACCCTTATGGTAGGGCATCAAGTTTCCAAGGGTCTTAGCTGTGACTAACCTACCTTTGTGGGTGGATTACTGTTTTTATAAAAAGTAGATTAACTCTCCGTTTCAATTGTTTTCTCCCTGTGTACCCTCCCTTCCTTTCCCTACGGCCTCCTTCCGTATCCTCATTTTGTCCCTTCCTCTATTGGGGAATTATAACATCCCCCTCTAGGGTTCTAGATTATCATTCTTTTTTTCTGTTATTAGTTAGGCCTTTCTAAGTGCCACTCTTTATCCTTTATTATTTATGTTCTTCTTATTTTTCTTTTTATCTGTTTCTTTTTTCTTGCATGTCACCCTTTTTTAATGTTAGTTCAAATTTACGTGTTATATTTTCCTTGCAAATAGTTTATCAGTTGTATATAGTTATGGATTACTTATGCTTATCACATGGAATTTTCTCTGATTATAGATCAAGGCTTAGATGATTTTACATTGTTATATTCACTTGATATACTATTTGCTATTGTTATCTTTTTCTTAAAAGCTTGATTTTAATAAATTGTTGAAAAAAAAAGAAAATCAAAGGCTACTCTGGAAGCTGGCCAGTCAAAAGAATGTTTTGGTCATTTGATCTGAAGAAAGGTGGGTCTGCCAGTTCATATCTACTACGTCAGTATTATTGTTCACAGTCCTGGCATATGAAGTGAACATTTCCTTCCTGAATATTGAAAAGAAACAGGCCCTTCACCTTTAAGTAGAATGCGTCTGTAGACTTGACCTATTACCAATGGGAGCATGAGTCAGTCTCTGAAGAGACTTATATCCACAACAATGTTATCAATGTCTGTCTTCTGGACCTTCTGTTTCTCATACTACTCCTGTGTCAGCCTAGGACTGCACAATAGACCCCCATGTCAATAATGTTAAAGGGATCTCTCAATAGTTACCATATTGCAGTATGTCAGGTAAACCTGGACATTTTTTTCTTTCTGCATCCCTGGGAAGCTGGACTGAAATGTCAGTTACAGCAGTGCTTGACATCACTTTCCACCCCTAAACAGTGCAGTCAATGGCAATGGCAGTCTTGATTATTAATCTGGCAACTACGTGACCACTTCTATAATTTATGTTTCTTTTCGATATTCAGGAAGGAAATGTTCACTTTATATGCCAGGACTGTGATCAATAATACTGATGTAGTAGATATGAACTGGTAGACTCAGTGGTTGGGCAGAATATCCTAATGGGTTACATAGCATAAATATGTTTTCTAGAAGAGAGTATGATGTATCAAAGCTTGAACACTTCATAGAAAAGTAGGTGAAATTAAGTTATCCAATGGGGATCTCCCAGTCATAGACCCACCAAGAATGATACCAATATCAACTTTAGTAAGTATAACCAGCTTACATGGGTAAATATGAATATCTGACCAATATAAAAACATCATCATAGACAATATAACATCATATTAAGCTAACAACATAAATTATTCAGTTAAAGTAAGTACTAATAGGAATGTAGAAAATGAAAAACTAGAGGGGGTGAAGAGGACAGCTGCCACTACTGCAAGCTGCCAGGGGTTGCAGTTTGCAGGTACTGATGGTTTGTTAGCATAGTTAGTAAATGTTGATACTGCATTTTCAGTTATGGCTGAAGCACTGAAGTGCTCATGTGTGGTGATTTTTTTTTAATTTATTTACATTTTATTTTACATTTGTTAACTGGGAAAGTCCAACTTGGAACAAGCCAATTTTCAGCCGAGGCCTGGGGAGAAATGGTCCAGATGCATGTCTTTGTAACGGGGGAGGAAACCAGAGCACCCAGAAGAAACCCACACAAATGCAGGGAGGTCAAGCTAACTCCACACAGAAGGCGCTCCAACCGAGAATCAAACTGGACAATCTCTTGCTGTGAGGGAACAACACTACCGCTGCACCACTGCACCATCCACCGATTTAACTCTAGCAAGTTGCGTGTTACTTTTTTACTTTGCATTAAGCAGCTTGTTGCAGTTTCAAAGGAGCAAACGATTTTTTTTTTTTTGGTCTTCAAGCTTTAAGGGAAAAACTATTTTTTTAAATTTGAGTTGAGTGGGTACTATTTGGAAAACTGCTCAGGGTGCAACATGACCTTGCTTTGATAATTGCAGTGTAATATTTGCAGCAAAAGAAAGAGAATAACCATAATCATAATAATAAAAGTTGTGTAGGAAAAATGGTATTTTAGATTTTTTTTCTAATTTCTAAACAATTTAAGTAAGTTTTTTTCCTTTGGATGAGATGTTAAACTGATGTCCCATCTGCTTGAGATGGTAGAAGCTCAGGTGGATGTCATCAGCACTTATCAAAGAGTAAAGTAAATGTGCTTTATTAACATTTACATTCATGTTATATTATATAAAAAATTTAAATCAATTATTTACTCAGTCATTATTTACATTCATACTTCAAATTATTAGCAAGTTGTCAACACAAAATAATTAAACAGTTTTATTTCTTTCTCTATCTTTTTCTTTTATATTTGCTGTCTCCACCTTTTGTCCAAAACTATTTTCTTATTTCAGTTAAAACTTGTTCCTCTTCTATTTTTCTTGTTTTATAAATTCTCACATTTTTCCCCATAGAAACCATATTGTCATAAACAGTACTTTATCATATTTATCAATCTCACATTTCTTTACTTTATCATATTTTCCATATGATATCATATTCATATTTACACATTTAAATCATTCCCATCTATATTCATTTTTAGGCTTTTCCCACAATTCTTGATTAATTTTGCAGTCCAAAAACAAGGTTTTGTTTGTTTTTTTCTTCTTCAGTGCACTCAAAACAATTTCTTTTCTCTATTCCGTTATATTTTATATCCCTTTTTAGCAATAACTTGTCTAAAAAATTCTCCACAAAAATCATGTTTCATAAAAATAACTTAAACCTTTGTCTACTGTCTTTCATAGCCTTTTTCATCTTCACTTAGTTTCCTCCATGAACTCTTAAACATATTTTCTAAAGTCATATTATACAATTCTTTTGTTTTCTTATCAACCTCATTTACTTTTAACTTTCATAATCCCATTGTATTGCCTTACTCTTTTTCTTCTTTCCTGTTTCTTTTTTCTTTTATTTTTTCAGTGTTTTTGCCTTCCATACAGTTTTATGTTGTTCATATAGTATCTTACCTATCATTTCTTTTTTGTCTTTTCTCATTAGTCAAAATGAATGCATAGATGCTGAATGTACCTCTAGATTTTTTAAATTTAAACCACCTTCTTCTGCCTTATTAAAATGATCCCCCTTCTCACCAAGTTCAGCTTTAGACCCTAAATGAAACTAAAGATCTTTGTTAATTATTTTTCCATTTGAATGAGAAACACACACACACACACACACACACACACACACACACACACACACACACACACACACACACACACACACACACAGACACTCACACATATCCCATAAATATGCTATTTTTCCTGTTACATAAGTATTATTCAGCATATATGGATTTTCTGACATTTTAAATAAAAACTTTTCTACAAAGCAAACAATCCCATTTGTTCAAATATCTCTTTTGACTGAAGTAATGCACTTTCATACTTACCGAATGCCACTCCCCATATTTATATTTCCTTTCTTGTGAAATATATTTATCTTTATCTCACAAGATCTCTTATATTATCTTATTTTGTTTGACTGTGAAATGGCTTTTTAAAAAGCATTCCAATCCTAAATACATCCTCACTTACCCATCTATTGATTTTTGCTATTAGAACTAAGTCATTTACATATGCCATCAAATTCTCTTCCCAGACATTCTCTCTAAATATGCCATAGGTTCATAGGTTTATAGATAGGTACTAGGCTATCTGCTCGAAGGCATTTATAAGCCTAGCCAGAATGTGTTGGCTTTCGCAACCCCCTTAGATTAGTTCCCTGTGCCTCTTTCCAGCAGAGCCACTGAAGTGATCCCCGGGGTAAACTTTCTGTTTCCCATCCACTCGTCAAGGTTTCTTTTGAAGAGTGTTAGTGAGGAGCTCTGCCTAATGTAGATTGGGATCTTGTTCCAAAGCATTGGAAGTCCCTGGGACAGGAATCTATCCCTCCAGCATGTCCTATTTATTGTTGTGGTGAGGTTTAGATCCCTAGATCATGTGGCTCGAGGGGATAAGGTTTTTTTTTAGGTGGAGCATGTCCATCAATTCTGGGTTGGAAATGGCCTTGTATGTCAGGCAGAGATCACCTCTGAGTAGGTGGTATGCAACCTAGTACAGCTGGAGTTTCTTCAGTTGAACTGCATAGGTCATCTGTTTGAGGCCAGTGATCCTCTTGGTGAAGAGCTGTGGTCTTTCCAGCTGTTGCAGGTGTCTTGTAAGGTACATCCCAAATGGGGCGTTGTACTCTATGATGGGTCTGATGAGTAATGAGTAGAGGGGCACAATGACCTCTTTTGATCTGGATGTGAACCCTTTTGTGATTAGGTGGGCCACGTAGAAGGATTTTCTAACCACTTTGGCAATGTGATTATCAAAGGTGAGATTACTATCTACTTGGGTCCCCAGATCCCTTATAACTTCTTCTGTATCTAGAGGGCTACCACCTATGTGGTAGTTTGTGGGTACTTTGTTTTTTCCAAAGGGGATGACTATGCACTTTTTGGAATTAATCTTGAGGCCATGATTTTGACACCAGGTTTCTGTCTCAGTGAGACCCTTTTGGAGGATGTCAGAGAGTCAATTATAGCCCCTAGTTTGCAGTCATCTGCAAACTTGGTCAGCCATAGTCCTCCTGTGCTTGCCTGTACCTCTGAGAAGTATATGCCGAACAGGAGGGGTTCTAGGACTGAGTCCTGGGGTATGCCACTTGTAACTGGTTTAGAGTCGGACCTAGCTCCAGCAACTCTCACCATGTGGGTTCTGTCCTTGAGCCAGTTGGCAACCCATCTTGTGATGTAGGAGTTTATGTTCAGGCTGGTGAGCTTGTCTATAGTACCAGAATGGGGAATGGTGTCAAAGGCCTTGGCGAGGTTTAGGTAGGCTGTGTGTACCATCTTTCCCTCATCTATAGCCTTGGTAACTGTCTCAAAAAAGTCTACCAGGTTTAGGAGGCATGATCTGCCCTTAACAAAGCTGAACTGGATAGGGTACAGTATTTGGAAATTCCCAATGTCTCTGTTAATGAGTTCCATGATGATGCACTCCATAGCCTTGCAGATCACACTAGTCAGGCTTATTGGGCAATAGTT
Source organism: Protopterus annectens (assembly GCF_019279795.1). Lineage (NCBI taxonomy): Eukaryota > Metazoa > Chordata > Ceratodontiformes > Protopteridae > Protopterus > Protopterus annectens. The sequence goes on along the minus strand of NC_056727.1, from coordinate 342,534,195 downwards.
CCCGGGGTCTGTTGTGACTCCACCTTTGTGGAGCAGAATAACCATTGCTGTGCGCCACTCTATGGGTATGTAGCCTGTGGAAAGGCTGAGTTTGAACAGTGTGTTTAGGTGAGGGGTTAGTTCATCTTTGATTTCATGTAGGATGCAGCCTGGGACACCGTCCGGTCCCACTGATGCTGTGTTTTTGGCTTTGAAGAGGGCTGTTTTAACCTGAGTGTCTGTGATTTCAGGGACTCTACATTCTTCTGGTATGGTTATGGGCCCTTTTGGGGGTGAGAGGGGGATGAAGTTTGCACTGAACCTTTCTGCCAGGATGTTGGCAATATCAGTCGGTTCAGTGTATTCTGTGCCATTCTGCACTAACTCCGAGCAGATCTGAGCATTGCCACTTAGATTCTTGACATAGCTAAAGAATGCCTTGTGGTTATCTTTGGAGTCCTTGGCAATTTTTCTTTCAAAGCTTGCCTTGGATGATATTATGAGGGATCATAGTTTCTTGCTGATACTGATCAGGGATGTCTTCCCTTCTTGGGATTTACTCTTTTCTGTACTAGTTTCCTCCTTCTATTGTATAGCTTGTTTATGGGAGGAGTCCATCAGACTGGTTTCCTTTTCTTGGAGGAGTGAGTCTTGGTTTTGCTTGGGATGGCACGATCCATGCATTCTTGTAGGTGCCCATAGAAGTAAAGGATTTTGCAGCTTGGACAGTGTTATCCTTCAGCATGGGGGCTTTAAAACTTTCCACCTCAGTCTTAAGTAATGTGCAGTTTGCTTTTGAAAAGTTTTTCACGGTGGTTTTCTTGTCTGGGGGTGGGGGCGGAATGTGGATATCCAAAGTGATTTGTTTATGGTCAGATCTAACCAGCAAAGGGTTGACCTCCGGTGTGGAACACCGGTTGCCCATGTTGGTGATGACCAGGTCCAATATGTTGTCACCTCTGGTGGGAGTGTTGACCAGTTGAACCAGGGCGTTTGAGTTTATAAATTCTAGGAAATGTTGGGCAAGGGAATTAGTACTTGAGCAGTTCTCCCAGTTAATGTTTGGGTAATTGAAATCACCCAAAATTAGGGTATTTGGTAGCTCCTTTATGTTTCCCAGTGTTTCCAGAAATGTGGAATGGGAGTCCTGGGACATGGTGGGTGATCTGTTGCAAGCTACAATTTGAATTGCAGTTTTGCCCGTTGTTAGTTACACGTGGATGATCTCTGAAGCATTGTGCTGTGCCACTAACTTGGAGGTGTGGGTATCCTTGATGAATATGGATACGCCCCCAGGTTTTGTATTTCAGTTTAGGTTCTGTGGCCAAAATGATTGGTATGAATTGTAGCCTGGTAGTGCTGGGGGTGCTTTCTGGAGCCTTAAACCAGGTTTCTGTTACCTCACATATATCAATTTTCTCCATACTGAGGAGTGCCTTGAGTGTGTGCATTTTGAGGTTTAAACTTCTGGCATTGAGTAGTATTACCCACAGTTTTTTGTTACTTGTGCTATTTACAGTGGTGGATTTGTCATTTGAGCCTTGCCTAAAAAAACACTATGTGGGTGGCAAGAGCCTTGGTCAGTTTTCAAAAGCCTAAGGGTGACAGGTGCAAGCCACCTCTAGCGAAGCAGTGTGGCTTGTCAAACATGTCATCCCAGGTGGACAGACACTGGATCCCCTTTGAATGACACCAGAAACTTAGCCAATTGTTGAAATCAAGAATTTTTTCTTTATACCATGGTATCATTCTTGGTGAGGGCAGGATGCTACTCAGGGTCAGGGTCATACTTGCCTGGGCTATGTGATCAGAGAGCTCTTCCATGTCTCTTTTCATGTAGTCCAGGGTGGTATGGCTCAGGTCATTCACACCAACATGGACAATGACAGAGTCATATTTGTACTTGTTCTGGAGTGACCTACATGCTTGCGTTATGTGGAGGATCCTGGCACCTGACAGGGAGCTAACAGTAACCTTCTCCTTATTCAGCCTAGTGAGTGGGATGTCAGTGTGCCTGTTACTAGTATGTTGGGTATGTTATTTTGCCTTAAGGGCTGTGATTGCATGGCACACTGGTTTTGTGAAGTATGTGTTTCATGGTTTGTGTTGGGGGGTAGAGGTTGCTTGGATGTTTGCTTTGGAGGTCTCTGTATAAGCCAGTTTTTCCTCAACTTCATACTGCAATTCCTATTTCTATTTGACTAACTTACCTATAATTTCTCTACAAACTGTGTAAATTTTCTCTGTGTATTAAATGATTGTCATATACCTTGTATAGGTTTCTAAGCAATGTTTTTATAGTATGTCTAATTTTTTATAATTATTTAAACTGCAGGTGGTTTTGTTTTAGTATTGCAGATTGTAGAATTCATCATCATCATTCTCTTTCAGCTGTTCCCGTTAGGGGTCGCCACAGCGGATCATCTGTTTCCATTTCTTCCAGTCCTCTGCATCATGCTCTTTCACACCAACTGCCTGCATGTCCTCTCTCACCACATCCATAAACCTCATCTTAGGCCTTCCTCTTTTCCTCTTATCTGGCAGCTCCATCCTTAGCATACTTCTCCCAATATACCCAGCATCCCTCCTCAGCACATGTCCAAACCAACACAATCTCTTGCTTTGTCTCCAAACTGTCCAACCTGAGCTGACCCTCTAATATACTGATTCCTAATCCTGTCAATCCTAGTCACACCCAGTGCAAATCTTAACATCTTTAACTCTGCCACATCCAGCTCTGACTCCTGCCTTTTCGACAATGCTACCGTCTCCAACCCATATAACATAGCTGGTCTCATTACCCTCTTGTAGACCTTCCCTTTCACTCTTATTGGTACCCGTCTGTCACAAATCACTCCTGACACTCTTCTCCACCCATTCCACTCTGCCTGTATTCTCTTTTTCACCTCTCTTCCACACTCACCATTACTCTGAACTGTTGATCCCAAGTACTTAAACTCATCCACCTTTACCAACTAGTTATTGTTCTTAAAATGTTTTGTAATACTTTGGAGCTTTTCTCCCTGTGTCTCCACTGAAAATGGGTTTCTACCAAGTGTGACTTTCCTGGTAATCAAATGTCAATAAATAAATACATAAATATTGGTAATATAACATTTCCTTCATCCTCACATCTTGCCTCCCACATTTCATACATACATGTCTGTACCACTGCATTTAGTATTAATTCAAATAACCATATATTCATTGGGCATCATTGTTGTACTTCTTTCTTAATACTTTACATCCATCCTTTTATCATAATTAGCACCCTTGAAATTTCATAACATTTATTTATTGCATTAATATTTTTCTCCTATGCCATATGGGTCTAAAATCTGCCACATCAGTTCATGGCTCACTTTATCAAAGGGCTTAGATAAATCTCATGCTATCAGTCTTACTGCTTTATTTTTTCAGTATCTTCTCTACTACTATAATTATCATTTCTTTCAGCTCTCTTCCTTTTATACTATATATATCATCTCCTACTCCCTTATCCAGTACCTTTGCCTTTCTTTTTATAATATTTCCATACACATGTTATAGTCAGTATTCTGTAGTGTTATAAGCCTCCATTTTATATATCTTTTCTTTCATCCTTTTTCCATATACGTATTACCACTCCACCACATTTGCCTTCTTCCATTATACCTTCCTTTATTCATTCATTTAATATATTTTTTAAAAAAGTTATTTCATCTTTAGTAATTTCCTTTCATACAGATAATACAGTATACCATCTAACCCTGGTTCTGATTCATTCTTACCCCCTTTAATAACCTTCTCTATTTCTTATATTATTTTCTAAAAAAGTCTATAAATTTTCAAATTTTCTTCCTCTAATACCTTCATAATTTCTTTTTGTTTGCATTTTATGTCTCCTTTGTCATCTAAGATAGCATCAACCCTTCATTCTGTTGTTTTTACTTATTTTCTTAAATAAAACGAGACCACTTCTTTCTTTCCTTGCAGAAAAAAAATCATAGCCTATTGAATACAATTTTATTTTTTTTTCTATTTTTTTCACATATCTGTTGTTCTGTTTCCCTTATTTTGCCACTTCTTTGATCTATCTTTTTCACAATTCAATTTCTTTAGATTTCATCTTATCTTGTTATTCTTCTTTCTACATCTAAATATATTTTATACTTCTGCTGGTATACTACCCACCACTTTGTCTAATTTCTATAAAATGGTCTCATTGTCATATGATCTTTCCAGGATATTTTATTCCCGTAATCATTTCTACTTCCTCTATAAACTCTGCAGTTAATCTATTTATCCCCTTTCCCTGCTTTATTATATGCTATCCCCTATTTTAACCCATACTACACTATGATCTAAAAATCAACTGCACTTATACTCCCGGTTATTTACCTTATGATTTTAAAGTATACTATATAATCAATTTCAGTCTTAAAAACCTCCCTTTTATACGTAGATTATTTATTCTTTTATTGGAATACTATAATAATTTGCATAGAGTAGTAAATAATGCTATAGGGAGGCTGAGGTGGTGCAGCAGTTAGCGTTGCCACGTCGCAGCAAGAAGTTCTCTGGTTTGATCCTCGGCTGAGGTGCCTTCTGTGCAGAGTCTGCATATCCTCCCTGTGGTTATGTGGGTTTCCTCTGGGTGCTCTGATTTCCTCCCAAAGACATGCTGTAGGTGGATTGGATACTCTAAATTGCCCCTAGGCAAGAGTGCATGCATGTGTGTGCCTTCCATGGAAGGCTGGGTGCCAGGCTGGCAACTCGACACTGTAAAACTTCACTGCCAGTCATGAGCAGACAGGTGATCCGCTGTGGCAACCCCTAACCAGGAAAAGCTGGAAGAAGACTTTGAAATCTCTACATTTTTATTGATTTACTTAACTTCTGAATATTCTGTATTATTTTCCACTTTTCTTTCATTGGGTTTACAGTTAAAAACATTACTGTTGACATCTATACTTAAAACAATGTTTTTATTTCTTCAAGCAGCTGTTTTCTATCTATCATATTAATATATGCATAATTCACTATTAATCTGATGCATTTCTTATCATTGTCATATCACACATCACTACAGTTTATGGTACTACTATTGTTACATCCAAAATTCTAATTTCTTCATTTTTATAAGAATTTCTGTTCCATAACATGTCTCATTTCTTACTGACCAAACAACCTTCCCTCCCCAATCCAAAATGCTGTCTGTATTTATTACCTTTTTTTTCTTTTTTGTCACATCTGGTATCTAGCAATAAAAAAACATCCGTTTTTTAAATTTATTTGGACCATTCGACTCTCATCAAACCTCTTATATCATTTCTAATGCTATTGATATTTAGTGCTAAAATTCTTATACCATTGTTTTCCTTTTTTATGTTTTACTTCCAGATGCAACTTTTGTTTTCCATTTATGTCTCCCACCAACTAATTTTTTATTGGGCAGAATTCAATAAACCTTACATGACTCACTAAAACCATGTGTGCATTGCAGAGATCATTCACATGATAGTGTGCCTATTTGTATTCAGTAAGCAACTCTCCATAAGGTGTAGAGCCTCACAAGTAGGATAAACATTTTGACTTGCTAACTACTGCATAAGCAGATGAATTGTATGCTAATCAACCAAACCAAGATGGTGGACCTATTCAACAAGCAATAAAGCAATTGTATATATTTAGTGTAGCCTTCTGCCTTGTACTCCAAAACCTATTGCAATACAGTCATGTAAACTACAGTGGCGGGAAAGGATGTTATGGGCTGCTTCCGCTGTTCTGCATCTGTATGAGCAACAAGCTCAAGTCTATGGTCCTGCTGCTGCTAGACTTCGGGCAAAAGAGGAAGGGTATTTAGACCCTGTTAAACTTCTCATGGTCTTCATGAGGTGGAAATAATACAGTGCTACAGGGTAGGACGAGACTCATTCTAGGAACTCTGCAACCTCTGTCATCCTCACATGAGAGCAAGGGCAAACCAATGGGAATGAATACCTATAAAGACCAACCCCTGGATTCTGCAAGCCCTGCACGGCATGCAGGACTAGTGCAGGAGCTCCAGCAGGCAATATGTCTGTCGTGTGATCCAGGAATAACCTGTAGGGGCGTGCATGAGCGCTCCTGCACTAGTCCTGCACGGACTCAGACCCTGTATGCAAATTACCCCATTTGCAGGAGAAATCCTTGCAAATGAGGTGAATTTGTGATCCAGGAAGTTGGAAACTGGCCGTGCAGGGCTAGCGTAATCTGCAGAAATGTACTCCACCAGTAACGGAGTACATTTCTGCAAATTACAAAATGGAGCCATGACAGCTCCAAATAAAGGCTGGATGTCATGTAGAAAGCATGCCAATTGCCAACTGTAAGGACACTGGCATAGAAAACACTTGCAAAAAAAAAAAAAAAAAAAATCAACTTTTATTTTTTTTAGCAGATCTTGGCTGTTTAAGTGTAGGGCAGCGGTGCACAAACGGGATCGGGGGGAAATAAGAAAAAAAATAAAATAAGCATTCTAACCAAAATCACTATTTTGCCATTATACTCAATGGCAGGAAGAAGACAGCATGGCCAGTGAATAGTGATTGCTAAGGGGGGAGGCTTAGTGTGGGACATGTAACTATGCATTAGCAGGCAATCCTATACAAATTAGGGGAATGATACTGAATCCCAGATTTCCCCTGCATGCTAGTCAGCAGCCAACAGTATAAGAGCAAGAATAGCTTGGTGCAAGCCTAGGAGTTAGTTGACATCATAGGGGTCTGTGTCAGGCATACTGTAAGCGGATTGGACCCCTCTAGCTCGGGCTTGCTCCTAGCTTAGCAGAGATAAGCAAGGGGTGTGTCTGAGGCTGCCTGGCACACTTTACATTGCCTAAGCGGGTGTGCGCACCGTGAACCATGTTTTAAAGGAAAAAAAAGTAAACCATGAAATAGCAGCTCTGTGCACATTTCAGCACTCTGTTTGTGCGGGGCACCCCTGGGCTCAAACAGAAAGGCAATGGGAAGGGAAGACAGCAGTAGGAAGGTAATCTAGGAGAATTAGCATAGCTGGCAGGTGAAATGTATCAGAATCAGCCAATTACACAGGCAGCAGACCAGCCCAGCTCAGAACACTACTATAAACTATGCAAACACCTTTCCCTCTGTTTTTTCCCATACTCTACACCACCAATGTATACAAGCAGGGAACTTTTAGCAAACAAAACAACAAAATGATAGGGGCTGCAGCAGCTATCATACAACAACATATGGAAGAGGCTGAGGGTGATGAGGATGAGAATGATGTCAACCAACCCACAGTGAGGAGACGGAGAAGAGTGCACAGACCCAGGGTAACCTACCAGGGGCTACATGAGCTGGAGATAGTGGAGCGCTTTAGGGTGGACAGGGACCTCCTACAGTAAATTGTTGAGCTGTGCTGGCCACACCTGACACATAGAACTAACAGAGGGGAACCCATCCCAGTGGATACCAAGGTATGTGTAGGCCTAGGAGCCACAGGTACCTCCCAAAGCCCAACTGGGGATATCATGGGGATCTCACAGGCATCAGCATCCAGAGTATTCGACCAGTTCCTGGATGGTATGTCAGCACATGCCAGTGAGCACGTATATTTCCTCAACACCCATGAGGTGTTGGCCAGCAATATGCGCCTCTTCCACCAAATAGCAGAATACCCTGAGGTGGTGGGTGCTATAGATTGCACACACATACGCATCAAAGCACTACCTGGTGAGCGGGTTAGGGTCTACATCAACAGCAAAGGCTTCCGCTCCATCAACTGCCGGGTCATGTGCAATGCACAGGGCATTATAATGAATGTGTGAATTGGCTGCCCTGGAAGCTATCACAATTCCCACATCTGGCATCTGATGCAGCTGCACCAGAAATTTGCCAATGGGGACACCTCTTACAGTCACCTAGTGGGGGATACTGGTTATGCCCTGGAGCCGTGGCTGATGACTACCATCAGAAATTCACACAGACCTGAACAAGACCATCATAATGAGGCACACGCACAGATCAGAATCATAATAGAGTGTGTGTTTGGGATGCTCAAGTCACGGTTCCAGTGCCTGGACACATCCAGTGGAGCCTTGCAGTACTCACCAGCTACATGTACCCAAATTGTCATCGTATGTGCCATGCTACACAATATGATCCTGCAGAAACAGCTGCAGCAGGAACAACATGGGGCAGAGCCACACAGCCCCCGCCAATGCCAAGGCCTGCACAGGCACAGAGTGACTCAGAGAAGGAACAACCTGAGCCTGCCCCAGTAGGCAGATGGAGGCATGCCTAGTATGCCATGGCCTTGGCAAAGAGGCAATGCATAGCACATACACTGACACAGTAGGGACCCAGGGAATGACTCCTCTCTCTGACTCACACATACAGTAAAAATTATGCCAAATATGACACTACCTGTGCTCAACCATGTATCGGGAGTGTACTACGTGCATCTGACATAGGCAGCCCTCAGCACCATCCTCAATACTGGCACAGCCACAAGGTAAGTTACACCCCTTACCAATTGCTGATTGGAGTAGTATGTGTAGTCACTTGCAACTATGGTATGGATGTGAGCATGCAAGCGAATCAGGCGGCTGAATAGGATGCCAGCAGATAGTAGACACCTATAGTGGCAGCATGAGATCTGTAACAAATACAGGTTTCACCATAGTAGCCAGTATTACACAGGGTGACAAAACCCACTGCAGGAAATATGCTGGGCCACATGTGTGTCCATATGACTCACACATGCCAGTCAGGGAGGTTCACATACCCAACAACAGTCTCAGCCAGCATGACAGGTGTAGACAAACACAAACAAAGGTTGTGCTATGGCATCTGAATGATGCCTATGGGTAACCACCCCCCAGGCCTACACAGGTAGACTACATCAGGTCAGGCAGTGAGATATTAGTTCTGAAGGGTAGGAAGTCAGAAACTAATATGTAGGTCAATCAAACCTAAGACCTGTAGTACACTGATATGCCTTTAGTCAGCATGATAGGTTAGAATACAGAATGAAATGGAGTAACCGACATACCAGTACAGTCATAGCAAATGTGTACAAGTGTCAGGTGTGCCCCACATCCTATGTAGAAATGTAGAAACAGTCAGGTGTGCCCCCAATCCTGTGTAGAAATGTAGAAACAGTCAGGTGTGCCCATCCCCAATCCTATGTAGAAATGTAGAAATAGTCAGGTGTTCCTCCCCATTTCTGTGTAGAAATGTAGAAACAGTCAGGTGTTCCCCCCATCCTATGTAGAAATGTAGAAACAGTCAGGTGTGCCCCCCTCCAATCCTGTGCAGAGATGTAAAAATAGTCAGGTGTGCCCACCCCCAATCCTGTGTATAAATGTAGAATTAGTCAGGTGTGCTCCCTCCCATTTCTGTGTAGAAATGTAGAAATAGTCAGGTGTGCTCCCCCAAATTCTGTGTAGAAATGTAGAAACAGTCAGGTGTGCCCCCTAACAACCCTATGTAGACATGTAGTAACATGTATATGTAGGTATAATACCAGTGGAGCACAGATGCCCAGAGGTGACCAAGGTAGCAGGATAGATTGTAGCATTTTCACAATATGCAGGTATGTGTGTGTTAGGTTGGTATGTGTTTCATATTGTGTGAGAGTTGTCAGTATGTATGCGTGTTGAGGTATGACCTGGTGGCCATTGCCCACTACTGCTGATGACAGGGCCAAGTCCTCACAACTGCAGTGACAAAGACAATTTCCACCAGTATAACACATGCTAGCAGTAAGCCATTGTAAATGTATGGTGGTAATATGTGTCACCATCTGAAAGATTGACATGGCATGGCGGTTGGGCTAGATATACGAGCAGTACACTGGGGAAAATACCCCAGACATACTGTATATATTTTGTAACTGTGAAATGGACACACCCTTGGAATTGTACAAACAGGTATGCATCACATTATCTGGTCCTGTAGTAGGGGATACCAGTGTTGTCTGCCCGAACACTTGCAAATCACAAAGGAGGAAGAAATGATATATTGGGAAACAGGTGATGTACCTGCACATGCCAGCATAACTGGAATGCCCCATGCATATTTGTGTGACAGATGCAAGTAGTATCCATAGCACACATGCACCCAGCTCACCAAACACCACCCACAGGTACCTCTCTGGTCATATTCCTGGTGTGAGGAATGGGTACAATATGAACCCAGTTGTACATGGCAATAGCGAAAGAATGCAGCATGCAGTGCAGGTGTCCCATGCAGGTGTGTCCCTAGCCATAGGTAGCACCCTGCCAGCATCCACATTACCTGATCAAGACCGATAGAAGGTATTGGCATGAACACCTAGCACACCTACCCTGTCACCTCAGGGGAATATACTGTATGGCGGTCTGAGACTGTAGGACTGACAGAATGCAACGGCCTGCCACATCTGGCCCACATCAACACCAAATGGCCCACAGGCCTCTGCCAAAGGCCTGTGTCTCACACATACTGCCAATGCATGTTATGTCATGGACACCCAAATAACAACATAACACACTCCACATAAGCCATATGCAAAGCCATGTGGACAAACCACAGTAACATGTCCACCATGTCCCATAGCATGAACTGTGGACCAAGACCAAAACACAGCTGTGATGGAGTGTTAACCTTAGGGAAAGTATCACAGAATGTATGCATAATGTATGGAATAGGATAGAATAACAGAGGGGGGGTGAGCATGGGCAGCATGGAATGTGCAAGGCCCATCACAAAGCTGTGTGCACACATCATCCCTTGCTACAAGCACATAAATGGGTGGCTACATACCTGGCCGTACACCACAATAGGGGTAATGTCCTGACTCATGGCACCTGCCTCTGGGTAACCTGTGCAAATCTGTACAGCTGTGAGGTATTGCCACAGCAAGATAAGGCCATACTGTCATGTCGATGGATGTACAAGTATGGGATCCTCTGCCAGCACTGTACCAAGGTGTTGAACTGGATACACAGAACCAGCAGCAAGTCTCTGTAGCTCCCCCTCCAGAATGGCATAACTTACCATGAATATGTAGGTGTCTGCCCACAATACCGGACACAGCTGCAGTCACCCTTCTCCCCCAGGACATCACTGTGAGCAACAATGTCCATCTGACAGTACATGAGGACAGAAAACATCACAGTGTATAACAGTACATATGTCTAAATAGCTCTGCTAACAGCAGTACCATGTAGCTGAAGCAGCACAGACACAATCACCTACAGTACATACTATCCCCTGTATAGTTTATCCCCATATTGCCAAATGATCGATGGATACCCCACAGAAACAGTTTGCTACCTGTAGGTGTACAACACAAAGGTCTGCACTGGAGTACAAACTACCTGGAATCAATCCACACCTTCAATACAGAAGGGCATACCGGGCATGCTCACACACTTAGAGGAATGAAGGCAATGTCAGACAACAACATACTGAAAGGTCATACTGGGCATGCTCACACACTTTAAACAAATGAAACCCATGTCTGCAAACAACAGTGGACCATACATATCTGGCAGTTACAGATGTTAGTGCATACACTCCTCAGTATGCACCAGTCATGCTTTGCGCACACAGTGGATAGGAATACAGACATATATCCAAGGACAACACACTATAATAAGCCAAAAGTAGATGTACATAAATGTGTGGAAGAGAGTGACTGTGACAAGGAGCCATCCGTTATGAGGCCTGTACCACCCAGTACACAGCCAAATGGCTACAACCACATGAGGTGTAAATGTCACTCACTGTAGACATTAGCCACCAGTATCCATCAGCATTACAGACTATGTGGTGCAAGTGCTACCTGTGCAACATGACTGTACAAGGAAGAAGTCATCTAGCAGCTGTATACATGTACCTGCAGAATATAATATTGCATGTGCCTGCATGTGGTGTGTGAACCTCTAGAAGAATGGGTTATGGCCCATGCACACACACTGCCCTCCCTATAGCCCTACTATGACAAGCCTGCTGAGGTCATCCACTTTGAAATACACCTTTGAAAAAAGTGAAGCCCATTAATCTCTGTGGCACATCCTATAACTGTGTACTGCTGTAGTGTGATAAACTAGTTAGGTAGGAGTTTTATTCTCAGACATGGCAACTGTGTGTGTGTGTGTGTGTGTGTGTGTGTGTGTGTGTGTGTGTGTGTGTGTGTGTGTGTGTGTGTGTGTGTGTGTGTGTGTGTGTGTGTGTGTGTGTGTGTGTGTGTGTGTGTGTGTGTGTGTGTGCGTGCATCTCTGTCTGTGTAGAGAGCAATGCTTTTCAGGCTAGTCGCTACTCACTACAATTCAAATGCCTTACTTTGGCAAGGCTGCTGATGTAATTCACTGTGAAATACACCTTTGGGGAAGGTGTAGCCTGATAATCTCCATGGTGCATCCTATAACTGCTTACTGCTGTAGTGTGATAAACTAGTTAGGTAGGAGTTGTAATCCCTGACATGGCAACTGTGTGTGTGTGTTTGTGTGTGTGTGTCTGTGTGTGTGTGTCTGTGTGTGTGTATCTGTCTTTGTAGAGAGCAATGCCTTTTAGGCTAGTCACACTCACTACAATTCAAATGCCCTACTTTGGCAAGGCTGCTGATGTCATTCTCTGCGAAATGCACCTTTGGGAAATATGTTGCCCAGTAATCGCTGTGGTGCATCCTATAACTATGTACTGCTGTAGTGTGATAAACTAGTTAGATAGGAGTTCTAATCCCAGACATGGCAACTGTGTGTGTGTCTCTGTCTGTGTATGGAGCACTGCTTTTTAGGCTACTCACACTCACTACAAATCAAATGTCCTACTTTGGCAAGCCTGCTGATGTCATTCACTTTGAAATACACCTTTGGGGAAGAAGTACTCCAGCGATCCCTGTGGTGCGTCCTATTACAGTGTAATGCTTTAGTGTGATATAGAACTCTGGTAGGTGTTCTATTCCCATACATGGCAGGTGTGGATGTTTGTTTGTGTGTTTCTATGTGTAGGGAGCAATGCTTTTTAGGCTAGTCACACTCACTAGAATTCAAATGCCCTACTTTGGTGAGACTGCTGATGTCATTCACTGTGAAATACACCTTTGGGGAAGGAGTACTCCAGTAATCTCCATGGCCCATCCTATAACAGTGTAATGCTGTAGTGTGATATAGAACTCTGGTTGGGGTTCTATCCCCACACACAGCAGGTGTGGATGCTTGTGTATGTGTTTCTATGTCTGTGTAGGGATCAATGCTTTTTAGGCTAGTCACACTCACTTCAATTCAATGCCCTACTTTGGCAAGCCTGCTGATGTCATTAACTGTGAAATATACCTTTGCGGAAAGTCTAGCCCAGTAATCTCTGTGACATGTCCTATAACTGTGTACTGCTGTAATGTGATAAACTATTTAGATAGGAATTCAAATCCCAGACATGGCAGGTGTGCGTGTGTCTGTGTTTGTTATTCATATCCTGTGTGGATGTGGCTGTGAGTGTGTAACAACTGGCCTCATTGTGGACTGGGTTTTGCAAATTTCTTATATGGTGGCCCTAGTATATGTCACAATGTCCACCTTACAGGGATAACAGATGTGAAATAGCTGAGAGGCTGGGGTGCAAATCCATACCCCTACATGTGACATCAAGGCCTGGTGAACAAAGTTAGCAACCCTTGTATTACCCAGAGAACACTCTCAACCTATGTCTTATACTCACTCACACACACACACACACACACACACACACACACACACACACACACACACACACACACACACACACACACAGACACACTTGTCTAGGCAACAACTGCTATGTTGGTAGTACCCTGCATATTGCCCACTGATAGTAACCATGGTGAGATTGCAGTGGGCTACAGAGGGCATGGCACCCTGTCCATCAGTCCAATAGGCACATACATGCAGGACAGTGCACCTTCCCTATGTTCCCCACTGGACACCTGCACCACCTGTGGTGCCATCAAATGTGATCCACAAAAAACATACCATGCCTTAAACACATGCCCTGTATGGACAGATGCCACTAACACCAGGGAATACCTGTATCATGCTATCAATGTAGGTGCAGTGTCAACCTGCTGTCCATTAACAATTCCCGCCAAATGAGGCCAGGACTGGCACATCTGATGATAACAATCTGTGTACACAACATGGGCCAGACACCCAAGGTACAGTTCCACATGTCATAGTACATGCCTGTGGGACGTTTGCACATCCCAGACACTGTCCATGTCATGGACTAAGGAACACATACATGGCAGGCAATGCACAGCAATGGCCACACACATTAGTTACCCAGGTGACTGGATGGTGAATACAATACCCACCTGTGTGGGCCAATCCAGACACTAAACCCCTGAACCACACTGCAGACCATTGTCATGTGGCATGATGCCAAGGTATACCCATCACCTAGCCTTGTATAGCCATCTGGCAGAGTTGACCACTACGCACCCATGAAGCAATGTACCCATGCATGTCGGCACTAGCACCGTGTTACTATGTGTGTGGTGTATGATGACTATGACCACATTCACACTCACTACAATCCCATTGGCATACTGAAGCATGCTGTCTGATGTCAGACACCTCCACATACCCTTTACCCATATAACCTCCGCATAACCCCTGCAGTGCATGTGATACCTGTACAGTACTGTATTGTGGCAATCTAACTAGTGATGAGTTTTATTCCTGACCATGTCAAGTGTGTCAATGTGTGTGGGTCCCTGAGAGAGTGTGGCTGTGTTGATGTGGACGCGTGTTCATGCGGACAGGCACATGTACTACACCTACCGTATAGCTACCATATCACTGTTGCAGATGTCGCTCACCATCACATATATGTTTGGAGGGATCATCAACATGTAACTTATGTGGCACATCCAATAACTGCATAAACATGTGATAGCAATCCATAGTCAGTCAGGGGGTTGATACCCTGTACTGGTAGGTGTGTGACTCAAACATGCTTAAGTTTTACTCTTCCACCGCTCCCTGACTTATCTTTGCCTCTGTCTGCCTCTCTCACTCCCTCTCTGGTGGATGTAGAGACTTTCACCTGCTTTGCTTAGGCAGCAGCATGTGTATTGAAAGTGATGCTCATGATCAGCTGATGGCCTCTGCACGAATTGCAGCCCTCCCCTAGCTGATTGCATGTGGAACAGCTGTGGTAACATTCCCATAGCCAATTGCATGAAGACACACTCCAATATCTAGGAACATCATGTTGGTGTTGGGCCTTTTCATTCACTGCGAGCAGGACCTAGATCTGTTGTTTGGCAAACAGCGTCACAGATGGATTGGGGATTTACCTCTAGCAACATACACTGTTACATAGACTGTACGTGCTGCTATACTTCATTTGGAGTAATGTTGGTTTAACAGGGTGTGTGTGGATATGGCTGTCCTACAAGTTCTAATACCTGTCATGTCAGTGCTATGTTTATGAGGAAACCCCCATGTGCAGGGTCATCTGCAGACTGGGCAGTGTGTGGTGCCTTATGTTTCTTGTGTTACCCACAGAGCACCTATCTGTGAACTGCAGAAGCATAGTGTGAGGATTGCAGTCAGTACATGGTGACAATTGTGAGAGTTACTGACTTCATATCCCTCATAGGAAATATGTTGCAACAAACCCTGTTACAACAGTAAATGTATGAGGTTATCACAGCAACATGTCAATATTGGCCCTGCATTTGTGTCTCCAGCCACAACTCTGCCAACCTTTGTACATATATCATGCAGTAAGAGGTGCATATGTTCTGTACACCATATTTATTGACATCATATCTGATAACAAGCCAGTGAGATATCAGACTGCTACACATGTTATGTATATTAGTGGTAATATTTGAGGACATAACCTAGGCATTCTGTGGTTGTATGTACAGTACTGAGGTCTGTGTACTTATGGTGATTGTCGACAGTGTGTGTATTGTGAATATGTATCATGGCCTGTGTACAGACTGTGGTAGATGTCATTGTTCTTGGTCCTGTTCTATCTGATGTTACATGCTGCTCCACTGTATGTTACGCTATCGGCTTACATGTTTGTTGGGCCAAACACACACATGTCCCATACCACAGACAGGTGACAGACCATACTGTGTAGTGGCCCAGTATATATAGGGTTAGTGTGTGAGTGGCACATATAAGGATGGTGTTGATCAGATAGTCCATATACTGTAATATTATGCTAGCTTACCATATGTGGCTGTGTTCACATTGGTTGTGGTTATGCACTTTCACACAGGTGTCTGTTACTCTGTGCTGTGAGATGCCTGTAGAGCCTGCTATATATGCAGGTACATGTGTATTCCCCCATAGAAAATGTAGGCCAGTGGTGTGGTAGTCTGCCTGTAGCCTGCATAGTGCTTTGTTACATGCATAGCAGCTTAGTGTTCTTACCCAGTGAGATGTTATGTCCAGATACTTGCCAGATGCACTGCTGCTGGGCCACCATAACTGTCATGTATGTCAGACAAAGCAGTGAGATGCTGTACAGATGTATGTCACTAACTGGTGAGTAGTATGTGGCCATGGCACCTCTGTACCAGAGATTATTATCTGTCAGGACAGACAGGGGTGTGTGAATGCATAACCTATGGGGGCAAATGTATACCAGTATTTATGTGATATACCCATCTACATGGCTGTTAACATCCACATTGTCAGGCTTGGTCCACATGTCTTGCACTAAGGGGTTCTCTGTATACCTCTGGACAGACCAGAGTGTGTCAGATTGTCCATATATACTCGCTGTATCTCCACTGTAGTCCACAGGAACATTACTGTGCTAGCAGAGGTACTGTACTATGATGTCCTTAGGATGTCTGTCAGTAGCCAATGGTGCACATGTTAAAAGCAGATGTGACTTCCCACACACACAACATGTCTGTGAAGACAATCCCTATTACAGTAGTAATAGTCTACAAATATACCTGCAAAATATCCCTGACATCCCCTTTCACTAAGAGGTTGGGACTGTTGGGGCTGAGGTAGGGCTCCACTCCATGTTCAGGACATGTAGTGAACATATATGTATATGTAATTATCCATATATCTATATAGATATATACACATATACATATCGACATACATAGATGAATATGTATATGTACATATATATATATATATATATATATATATATATATATATATATATATACACTCAGATATATACATATACAGAGCAATATATGTCTACACATATACAGACAGAGATACATATGCACATATACGTATAGATATCTACATATATATATATATATATATATATAGACAGTAACAGGCATATCAGAATAGATATGTATGCACATATAGTTATAGATATCTACATGTATACCCACATAAATAGGCATATCTGTACACAGAGGATATGCATACATATATAGCTATATATACATATCTCTCTCTCTCTCTCTATATATATATATATATATATATATATATATATATATATATTTATATATATATATATATATATATATATATATATATATATATACATA
The DNA here is from genome assembly GCF_019279795.1 of Protopterus annectens. NCBI lineage: Eukaryota > Metazoa > Chordata > Ceratodontiformes > Protopteridae > Protopterus > Protopterus annectens. The sequence goes on along the minus strand of NC_056727.1, from coordinate 342,516,708 downwards.
TATATATATATTTATATATATATATTTATATATATATATATATATATATATATATGCGTATACATGTGTATGTACATGTAGACATATATCGACCTATTATTTGTATATATCCATATTCTTGTCATGTGTAAACCTCACAGTTGTGTATACTCTCCCAGATGTATCTCACCGTATATATCTGCTATGTGTACATTATGATAAAACAACATATGTGATGCAACAGTCATATTAATAACAAGTACTACACAACTGTGGAAGTAAAGGCAATTGTTCAATACTACTCAATATGTGTATTGACAAATATGTTAGTAAAACACCAGCTGTCTTTATAGTGGTCATGGTATAGTGGTTAAGTGCTGTGACAATAGTGTACAGGGTCCTGGGTTCAAGACCTACAAGGAATGTTCATTTTATTCCTGGGCAGAACAAGGTCTGTCAGATAAAGAGTGGTTAAGGCAGTTTTGAGCAGCTTTAAGTGGGTTTGCGTGGGTTTGAGCGAAGCTAAGCAGTGCTAAGCCATGGGTAAACGTACAGACGCTTACACAGTGTAGGCTTCACTTACCAGTGCACAAATCAGTTCAGCTGTTATATTGCAGCAATGTTGATACTTGTTAAGCATGGCTTAGCCCTAGTATCCAGTTCATACCACCCAGTCTGATAACATAGCAGGGTAATTACATCTGTAATAAGTGTATGTAATGCCATGTACAATACATGCACCTATGTGCTGTCATTACAGTAGCAAGGGGTGTGAGTGTCATGTGTGGGACACAGATGTATATGAGGCCTGTACAGCACTGTCATTCATGTGAATGTGTTACCTACAGGTGTAGTAGCTCAGGGTATGTGCTGTCACACTGGCATGTAGTGTATCATGGCAGTTCTACTGTTGATAGTGCTTACCCAGGCAAGAGCAGTGTGCTAAATGTAGTACTGACAACAGGCACACTTACAGGCTTAGCTGTACTCTGAGGCCTCCCTGTTGTATCCCTGATGTGTGAGCTGTGTCACAGTATATAACCCCTACTGGGTAATGATCTGACATGTGGAATGTAACTGTAGACTACTGTCTGTACAGCACATGTTAGTGAGGGCGTCTGACATGTAGTTATGGCATACATATTGTTGTCAAACGTCTATCTGTCAACACACTCATCCTACTGCATAGCTACTTGCCAAGCTGATGACTGTCTGTCCCTGTACAGCTGTGCAGATTGCAGGTATCCAGCTGGGATATGTACAGGCAACCTAAGCTTGATTGACACTGACATGTCTGCCCAGCTGTGTAAGAACTGGCACATATAGGAGTTGATATCCTGTATGCACCACATGCCGCGGGTACCTCCACTACATTACCACAGTCAACAGAACATGTTTGGGTACAGGTCTCCATCACAGACACTAACCATGTGTTGTAATGCATGTTGCATACATGTAAACTTGATCACCTCAGCGGCCCTGTGCAGAAGGCACCTGGGGAATTGGCAGATGTATGTCATTCTCAGCCTGAGGGTCACCACAGTAGTGTCTGTCACTGATACATTGCCTGCTGCCACATAGCAGGTGGCAGGATACCACTGTACACACAATCCCTACACAACCAATCTCTCCTTGGACAATAGCTAGGTACAATGCTATGACCACCTGCAGTGATGCACCCCTGTACTGGCACGTGCACGTGTGCATGACTGAGTATAGTAGTGTCTATGTGTTAGTACACCTGTACTTGGGAATTCCATGAGCGCCTTCACAACCACCGCAACACCCATTGCCATAGTCATTTCTGGCTGCTGCTGTATGAGACATTACATGTTCCCTGTTAAGCTCATCTCCATACCAGCTACATGAGCCTTGCAGTACCAGCACAACAGTTTTGTACAAATGGGTTGATAGGCATGGGATACCTATTGTGTTCTGGCAAGTGTGTGTATGTGTGCATGTCCGTATATCCGAGGCCAGATACTCTTATTACAATACCCATTGCCACACAGTAGTAGAGATTGTGTTGTTGCTGCCCATAGGTGAAGCTTGATAATGCAACACCCTACTATGCATGTGGCATGTGCATTAGATGCATATCCCTGTAGTACAACTGTTGGGGGTATACTATGGGTTGTATCACAGTCATGGCCAATGTGTGATGGTGGGTATGGCAGGGTGTCATCATGGGTTTCAGAGAGTACAATATCCACTGGGGGTTATGGGTGCTGTGGACACTATCATTATACCAAGGTACACCAGGTATATGTCCCATGTACTACGTTATGGTTACCACTGTCACCATCAACCATACAGGTGACTGATACCACAATCCAGGCCAGTTATGCATGTGCTGTGTGCAGCCTACCTGTAACACATTGGACACATGGTCAAGTTAGTTAGCAGTGATAGGCCCTGGTCTCTCAGATGTGTGTCTTCCTGTTATGTATCTGTTAATGTGTATATGAAGGTATGTCACACTATGTATTGTCCACATAAACCCATTACATCCCCCATTAGCATACTGTACATGTCTGGGGATGTTCTGCATGTGACATGTAACCTGGGACACACCTCACCCTAAACGTATGGTGTGTGCAATGTAAGCCACACTCTTAAGTATCACTACATACCTAGGTAGGGGCCTAGTCCCAGTATTGCCAAGTAACAGTGTGCATGTATGTGGATGTGTCTACATTAGGTTGCAGGGTATACATGCCCCAGCAGGTCACCTGTCCATGTGGCACAGGCAACAACTGTTATACTAACCTGTGACATGTGTTCACCTGTACCTCAGATATTTCACAGCCATGGTGTCACCACAGTGCCATACCCCATTGTGGAATATGACTGCTGACCATCCTCGTGTTGACAGATGTACACCTATAACCCAAACGGATAACATTATAGAGACAGCAATCAACCTGTGTTACTAACAGCTATAATGAATCATTGCTGGATGGCTACACTACCTGACATATATGCATTACATTTCACTCCATAAATGTTACACTGCAGTATTGTGGTACATTGTAGTACAGTTACCATGTGCATCAGAACCATATTAGCCTGTCCCTGCATTGATGGTATGGATGACAGGGATGTGGCACAAGTATCATCATATGCACAGGGTGTGTTGTTGGTTTGCCAAAGGCTGAGGGTGGGCCTTACATTTGACACCATATGTGTGGGTGAGGGGTGTATTGAGGTGAGCTAGGTGTGGTGATGTGGTGTGTGTAGGTATGGGGTTGCCCGAGGTGTGTTTGTATAGTGCATGGGTATGCATGCACATGGTTCTGCCATGTGGCTGCCCTACACAGGTGTTTATGGACAGCTGCAGACCATAATTGGCAGGGTGTGCAGTTCGCTGTCTCTGGCCATGGAAACGTGGACTGTGACTGCCAAGAGTCCCATGGGCATGTCCAGGTACAGGCCTCAATGTGCTATTCTCACCTGCTGATGACAAATGTCCACTGGTACCAGGTCCCTCCTGGGACTGACCAGGACCATGTGCACTTGGCCTGCTGTGGCGTGGTGTGGACAGAACTTCACCTGCACTGCCGAGGCTTGGGCTGCCACTACAGGAGCCCCTTGGTGTCTTACCATGTCCATGTTGATTGCCAGCTGTTGGTGTTGCTGGCCTACGTCCATGTGGCTGTTGCCACACCCCTGCCACACGTTCAAGCATGGACATACCATGAGCGATGAGGGCCATCATCTCACCATGCCATCTACCATGAGCTCGGTATAAGCACAGTTGGCACCAGACAGTTCACGGATGTTATCATTTACAGATGTGAGAGCAACCCTCTGCAGCCACAGCCCCTGTATGGTGTAACATTCCATAAATGCCTTCACTGCCATGACAGCCTGAAACATGCACCTGCTGGTACCATCTATGTCACATCTGCCAGGGGAATGATGTCCAGCGGCCCTAGCATGAGCACCCTGGGACATCTGCCTATGTGGTGTCCTGCTGGACATCTGGCTATGCCTGCTGTGACCAGATACAATAGGCATGGTTACCACACTTTCCTGTACACTACCACCAAACTCTAGCTGTCGCTCCACTATGGCCACTGGTGATGGGGTATGTATAGGCACTGAAATGTGTAAGGTTGGGGTGGCTATAAGGGGTATGTCAAATGATGGCACAGTGTCGGCCCCTGACAACCCCACCTGTGCCTCAACAGTACTATCATCATCTTCGGTGTGTGTATGGACACCAACATCAGATTGTATGCAGGAGGGAGCCTGACTCACCTCACCACCTGTTGGGGAAAACAATAAACACACTTTAAAACCTGTACAGCATTGCCTAACAGTACACACACACACACACACACACACACACACACACACACACACACACACACACACACACACACACACACACACACACACACTCACACATGCACACCAATGTAATATCTACCTGTCTGTGACTTTACAAACAGTCCCACATATATGTCTATGTGTACCGCATCCTGCATCACACTTGGTAACATACACACATTGATACCACTCATTAACATATCAGTCCTCTAAATGCCTACACAACTGATCACAACACAAGACCTGTTACTACATTACCTGCCTGACCAATGTGTAGTGGTTTTAGACGGCTGTCATTCGGTGTTCATCCTGTGTATGTCCGGACATCATGAACATGGCCCCTATATATGTGGGCTACTATGTTCTATCCATAATATCACACACTGGTGTGCTATGTGCATGTAATGCTCAGTACATGCCAGATATGCTGCTCAATCAGCTTATCATGTGACACCTGTAATATTTGGATACACTCCCTGTTGTTGACTAGTACTTCCCCAAAGCATGTGTAGTGCTGCATATGTGGGTTGTATGTGACCTCTCTGCTGAATGCGATATTAAGGAGGTACCTGGTGTCTACCTTCCCTCTCAATGCCTATTCCTTGCTACAGACCATATTATACTACCAGCTATCCAGTGATTAAACACATGAAATATTCCTGGTGTGAAATGTGGTAGTCCACGTCCATGTACTGCATGATCCCAGAGGGAGATATTGCTGTATGAACACCCCACAATCAAACATGTGCATACATGACCAGCCACTCAAACACACACACATGCACACATGCATCCTACATGCATCAACCTCCCTCCACTTCACCAGAGTGACCCTACAAACAAACTAACTACCCACCAAGACGCACACACACAAAGACGCACACACACACACATACAGGTGAGGTTGCACAATGATAGTGCACACAGTCCTCCTATTACCCCTCTGTCAACATGCATAACATATGGTACCCAACAGCATGCAGTGCAGCTATAGTCAATCCATGCTAGCAACAGTATACATGTGTGTGATGCATGTGCTGTGTCACTAGGTGAAGCCCCTTTCCCTGGATACTACTGCACCCATGTACACAGCATTGCTGTGCACCTGTTCTGCACCCTGCCATGAACTGTGCACCACACCTCACAGGTGTACAGCCCATTGCTGAATGTGTACTACTGTGTTGGTTATGTCAGCTTTAATGCTCACAGCCCCTATGTTTTCCAGCAACACATACCTGGGATGATATGTGGACAGGTGGCATTTGTGAATGCCTGATGTCTGATTCACAGCTCTCAACATCAGCGGACCATGTATGACCAATCCAATACTCTTACACTGACAACCATCAGAGCATTCTGTGGCTATGGGGGGGGGGTGTACACACCCTTATTGATATGATGCACCCATCCTTGATCTGCCATGGGACCACATCACCACATATCTTAACAGTACATAAGCCCAATATGTGACATATGTCCTATACTTTCACATGTAGTGTCTACGGAATGTGTTAGGTGTGCAGATGCTGACTGTGATGCATACACACCATGTGGGCATATGTGTGCACACCCTTATCATGAAGGTTTGTCGCACCTCTTGTTGTGTGTACTACAGCAGTCACTACTCCTGACAGGGGTAAACCAGCATGGGCTATCTGCATTTGCCAATGTATGTTCAGTCTGCCCTGTACATGTTCCCTAATATGCATGATTGTAAGGTCTACTCATGTGCACATCCCTTAGTGTTCCCACACTGCCATCACTATTGCTGTGGGGTAGGGTTACAGCTGCCACAGGTCCTAAACCTGACTATGTGCAGATACAGCCATTCTTAGCATCCTTAGGATCCCTACTGCAGTGCACTGGTGTGTCATGCTGACACCCCTCCCCCTCCTTCAGCCTTTTTGCAGATGCATGACAAGTAAGCCCTACACATGTATGTCACTTTGCAGTATCCCATACACTGAATACCAAACGTTACAGCTTAGTCCCAGCTGATAATGTGGACCACTGTAATGCCTTATGCCATAGTGTATCTCTGCAGCAGTTGCCATTCTCCTACAAGTATATTCACTGGTGTTGCACTGTATATGGGTGTTGTTCCAAACATGTCCCTACTGTAGGCCATGTCTCCCATCATTATGTTACTCCCTGTAGACACATGTCATAATGGCAGGATGCTAGTTATCATGCAGGTGTCTGACATACCCTTCCAATACCCCATCATGGTCACCCCTGTGATACCATGCATTTCACAGCAACAATACGTGCATATGTACAGCATGCATTCTGGGTAAGTGTGTTAGATGTGTGCATGGAATATACCATCACCATTACATGCCCAGTGCATTGGCAAGCATCTACATAAACCATACTCACCAGCTACAGGCTGTGCCTTGGTGGTATCCTGGAGGGCCCTACATAAGAGGGTGAGAGCTGCAAAGTCAGTGGCCACAACTGTGACATTGCTACAAGGTGGGTGCAGTATTACAATACATCAACAGTACATTTCCACAATACTACCACATATGGGCATATGTTTGTCACTACTATGCAGCAACACAATATAACTATGACATGTCAGATATGCATGATCTACCTGTACTGCTGTGGATGTATACACAACAGTGGTCTATGGATGTGCCCTGTGGCCTTACCTGCACGCCCCTCGGCCGGTGTGTGAGTGGCACCCACCTCCACAAAGGTGTCTGGTGGTTGGTGGCTGGCCGGATGGGCAGATGCCATGAGACAGGCCAAGAGCTCCTCCACAAGCATCGTGGGGGATGGATGGCATGACCCCCCCCCGTGGCAAGGTGATCTCCCTGGAATGCAGCAGCACACTGTTGGGCATTGCAAAGCACATCAGAACAATGATGTAGGACCTACTCATAACTGCGGTTGTGCAGTCTGACATCATTGACCCTGTGGACTAGGTTGTTCCACAGGGCCGTCCACTCCTGCTGATCATGGGCAGCCTGGACAAACATGGTCACATAGTGCTGTATGAGTCCATTCAGCAAGATTTCATTTTCCGCTGCTGTGTAGGCTGGCAGCCTTCCATGAGACACCGTGCCTGAAAGACATAAAGATGGATACAGGTGTGAGCAAGTAATGCAGCAAGGTAACCACAGTTCTTAATACACATCACTGTCACCCCCCCCCACCATTTCAGCTGCAAAAAACTGTACACACAACTCAACAGGTATGGCTACAGCATACCTACCAGTGGAGCACATATTGTCGTGTACCATGCTTTGTGCAATTTGTTTTTAGCCATGTTCCCTGTATGGACACTTTCATTGCTGGCCTGTTACAGACTATTCACCTGCATGCCATTGTCAGGACCACAATGGTTCCATATATGCCTGTGGTATGCTTGCTATGTGTGTGCTGCACATCTGACATTCTGTGTTATTGCGGTTATCTATGCATGCTGTTGGACATGTTCTGGGATTATGTCAACTATTACTACCAACATATGTTCTATAACAGTGACACAAAAGCATGTATATGTACTATTGGCCAGCAGTACCACCTCTCTGAACTCATCTGCCCATGTTACCAGGCCACATCACATGTGTGTCCCACCCTTGGGCCTCCTCATGTACTGGTCCAGCAATACCGTCAGGTGGAACCAACCCAGGGGATGTTGTCCCCCCTGGGGGCACACACAGACATGTTCCTGGCCCCTGAGGTCAGATCCAGGGTCTGTTCCATAACGGGCTCCACAGACACAAGTAGGATGTGCTACATCATCTTGATGCACCCAGTACACATTCACAGGGCCCACATGCTCTTCTTGCTCAGCCTCCAGGCAAGGAAACTTCAGGACGTGGACTGCTGTTATGAGTAGAGTGGGTAGGAGGCTTGTTCCCATCGTGTCCATATTGGGGCCCATGGGGCATCCACATCACAGATCACACACACAATCCAGGGTGTTTACCCACCACATGGGTCACATACCACCCCTGTAGGCTGTCCTCTATATCTACCAACCCTGACCACCACCACAACTATACCTGTCATACATTCCCATATTCCCATTCCATACCTCACAGACAAGGGCAATATGGTCCCAACAAAAGGTTCACATGTGACATACCAGTCCATGTTGCACACACTGACAGCAGTAGATATCTGTGTGCATTGTTATGTGTGCTATTTCCTTGCACATAGCATGCAGCACTGTGGTAGTAATATAAGGGACATGTATTTACATACATATATGTTTGTGTGTGTGTTTGTAAATATGTAAAGATGTGCATATAGGTATATATCTATATATGTGTAGATATATGTGGTGTATATATGAGCTCATATATATGTCTACACACGGGTATCTATATATTTGTGGATATATATATATATATATATATATATATATATATATATATATATATATATATATATATATAAATGTAATATAAATAAATATATATATATATATATATATATATATATATATATATATATGTGTGTGTGTGTGTGTGTGTGTGTGAGTGTGTGTGTGTGTGTACACATATGCATGCCTATATGTGGGGTACATTCAGACATCAGGTCCACAATCTCACAACACCTTCTTGCACAGCGGCACTGTTCTGCCTTGCGACAACACAAACAGGTGCCATATATAGACACAGCCTGACATGAGGGGGCTATATGTAGTGCCTGATTGCAGGTAATGCTATTACACACCTATGGCATTCCTGAATGTTACAATAGAGGTTAATCTGAGAATCCTGCAAGAGGTGGGCTGTGGAACCCACATGTCCATCATAATGGCATTACTTCCACCACCAGCTATTGGCCACATAATATACATACCTCCCATTACACAACACACTATGATGGCTTACATCTTATCAGTCAGTGCTGCTCTGCGCGGTTGATGGGTATGGCCCACTACCCACAGGGACGGACTCTATTGTCCTTAGCAGTTGTTCAGCTGAACAGCATTACAACAACACCTGATGCACGTATAAATCATTCCACATCATCTATCCCATTATTATGGATCAAGTACTAAGGTCAGTTATATACATGTATAATTCAAATACCTGTTCTGGGAATGCAGACTCTTCTAGATGGTTTTCTTTTCTGTGCCTTAATCGCACCCTCTCTCTCTCTCTCTCTCTCTCTCTCTCTCTCAGTCTCTCGGCAGTAAATGGAATGAGCTGCTTTGCATACATTGCAGCATGAAATTTGTAGGTGATGCACATGATCAGGTGATGGCCTATGCACCAGTCAGTGCCTTTGCTTGCTACCTGCATGCAGCATGCTGTGTAGTACATCCAATTACAACTGCCATGGCAACCAACTACTATAAATCCCTACATCTTGTGGGTGTGGTCCATTTGCCTTTCCTGCATGATGGACATCATTCCTGTGTGTGGGCAGCAGTGTTACAGACAGCAGATAGCAATACCTCTTACAGGAGAACCTGCACACTCAGGCCAGCTACATATTTGTAGGAGGTTCCAAAACTACAGACAGAGTGTGAGTAGTGCTGGTGTATGCATTGTATAGCACCAGTGTTACAGAGTTTGTGTGTACATACTAGTTTAACTTGGAATGCAATCTGTCTGCATAACTCTCAACTGTGGGCCTATCCTCTTGATGGCCAGAGGTGTGCCTATTAAGGTTTGTCTGTCCACCACACAGGTCTTGTGCCAGATATATCACTGGCAGTGTGTGTGTTGAGTGCTATCAGCACATGGCTACATCCATTTCTGTTTCTAACTTCATATTCCTGACTAAGGGTATGTTGCAGACAATCCTGTAACACCAGTGACTTGCTTAGTGTATTACAACAGTTCTACACATATGGGCCTGTGTTCCAGCCTCTATCCTCCATCTACTTACCAGGCTTTGTACATATGACATGCTGTCAGGGGTTGTTATGTAGTCGGCTGCATTTCATGCTGCCATTCCTGCCATCATTCCACTGCTGTTGTGTCCTCCACACATTCTTTGGGGTTGGGTTCATGTATGTGTGGGCTTCACCTACACAGCACATGTGTGTCCTTATGCACTCCAGAGGCCAGTGTATGTAACAGTGCTATATGGCCCTGTATTACTGAGTCTAGGGCGGGATGCAGCATAACTAACCTAGGCTGTTACAACATGTGGGGGTATCAGGGGTAAGCTGCCTTTAGGTATCTGGATGTCCATTACCATACAATTCACCTTGGGTAAATGCAGGCCTACAGCCTCCTGCCATACAGACTGTTCTGTTTGTCAGTGTGATTGTAATGGTGTCAGTTATGCCTGGTTATGTAACAGATACATCCCATTGTGTCAACTGAGGTGTGTATCCCCTAGGGATTGTGTACAGAGTATAGATAGTAGCTGCTGGACTATACATCTGCATTACTTACTGTTGATTGTTTGGTATCCTGTGGCCCAGTGAGCCTTTACTATTGTACTACTTGAAGGCCTCAGCCTGGACAGCAACATATGTAAACCTTTCCAGACTACTGTATTAGTATAACTGCTTCACAGTTGCATTACTCTGTTTATATGGATGTCGGTGTCTAAACAGCTATATGACATGGCATATACAACTGTAATAGTTCACAAATAAAGCTTTCCCATGTATGCAAACCCGTGTGTGGTGTTATATCTTTTGACGTCTCTGTGGGTATATGTTGCAGGCAAAGATTGTCATTTGTATGGGTAGCTCATACAGTGTCCAGTTGGTAAGGTGGTAACTGTAGGCATAGTGGCTGTTCTGTATTGTGTGCACACCACGACTCAGACCTGGCGATGGGTGACAGTTTCCTCTCTGTGCCCACTCCCGGGAGGGTGAGCCCCATCCCCTGAGGTGGTTCCACCCAAAGGTGGTGCAGGAGCAACGGACGAGGAGGTCTCCTGTTGGTCCCCAGACATGCTGGTGCCCGGTGCCACGGCCAGCTGAGGTGGGACAACTGGGTCCACTGGGACCCGCATTCCTATAAGTGCTATGGTGTTTATGGTGTATCAACACATGTGGGTTAGTAATAGTCAACACATTCCAGGGTTAGGTATAACAGCGTGCATAGATATTCCCATTAACGGAGACACCAGATACAGAACAGTTGCACAGCAAATGGATCACATGCATATATGGGACCACAATGGTAATAACAACAGCATGCAGGTACATTGATGACACCATGCCACCAGTGTTGGAGTAATTCAACATAGCACATGCATGGAAACAGATTTAAATAATTATCAATCAATAGCACATATGTCCCAACAGAACAGTGAAGTCATCATATACCGGTTGATATGGATATTTAGTTTATTGTTGGAGATATGGTGGGGGGGTGGAAAGATGTCAATTAAATTAACAACTAGTATATTCCTGTAGTTCGCATTACTTTCCTAGTCAGTGCTGTTATCTGTACCTTACAAGTATTACTACACTACTCCATTGCCTTAGTTTGGACAGTGATATGGCTGTCGTCATCTTTATACATGAACTGGTTTTACCTGCAGTATACACCTCTTACCTGGTATACCTGTGGAGGAAATGTTTGTTAACACTAACTAACTGTTTCTACACATACTCCCAGATTCCAGGTTGATGTTGTGCACATACTTGTCCACCTCTTTCTGCACAGACTCTGGCCCTGTCTTGACTACATGCAGGTGAACTGGGACATATCTAGACTACTGCCTTCTACAACCTTTAGTGACTTACAACACTCTGATACAGGCTTTTCTACACAGTTATATTATGTAGCACAGTGTGGGTGACAGTGATCAGTGATACCTTATTAGTCAGAGTAATTGCAACACTCACAATTCCATACAATACCAGAGTAAACAGTATCAGTACAGGGTATCAAGCTTTTTATTTCTCGGCACAGTGTTCGTATCCAACGTACCTGTGGGAGCAATGTTTGTTAACACTGCCTGAATGTTGCCACACAAAGTATCAGATTACACATTAGTATTATGCAGATACATCTCACTCTGTTACTGTACACACTCTGGTCACAGCTTGACAACATGGGGGTGTAGATGGGACATACTTGGCTTATTACTCTCATAACAGTTTCAGGAGTTGCTAGAGTGACAGGTTTGTTCTCATAGCTGTGTGACAATCAGTTGTATTCCCTGTTTGCTGCCTAAACATCTGGGATCATCCCACTGACTTCCCAGGGGGACAGGGTGACAGGCAGCAGATATGGGCCCATATACTGGACATTCTGGTCTTATCTGTACAGTTGTGGGGTATGATTCTGTATCCAGTCTACTTCCACTCCCAGGATTCAGACTATGGCTGTGTCTGCTAAAACTAAAACACTGTCCATCAGAGTTGTGTGTGCTATATAGATATTGCTGTATATCTCTTATCGACTTTTTGTCTTATAATTCTCCTGTGGTTTTACATTCTGACCTTGTATTACAACACTCTTATACAGGATTTCCTAGACAGTTATATTATGTAGCACACTGTGGGTGACAGTGATCAGTGATACCTTATTATTCAGAGCAACTGCAACACTCACAATTCCATACAATACCAGAGTAAACAGTACCAGTACAGGATATCAAACTTTTTATTTGATGGCAACATACCTGTGGGAGCAATGTTTGTTAGCACTACCTGAATATTGCCACACAAAGTACCAGATTACACATTCTTATTATGCACATACATCTCACTCTGTTACTGTACACACTCTGATCACAGCTTGACAACATGGGGGTGTAAATAGGACACACTTGGCTTATTACTCTCATAAGATTTCGGGGAGTTGCTAGTGTGCCAGCTTTGTTCATAGATGTGTGTCAATCAGTTGTATTTCCTGTTTGCTCCCAATACATCTGGGATCATCCCATTGATTTCCCAGGGGGGACAGTGTGACAGGCAGCAGATGTGGGCCTCTTTACTGGATGTTCTGGCCATATCTGCACAATTGTGGGGTATGATTCTGTATGCAGACTACTACTACTGCCAGGATTTGAACCATGCCTATGTGTGCTAAAAATACAACAGCTCACGTCTCAGTTGCATCTGATTTGTATTTTGTTGTCAGCCTTTTCACTGTTTTCTGTCTATGTGTCTCTCAGTTGTACTAAATGACCTCTGGGGATTACACCAGTCATATACAGACATTCCTACACATTTTATTTATGTTGCATAGTGTGTATAACAGTGCGTAATACAACAGTACTATCAAGAGATTGCAAAACTACATTACCATATGATACCAGAGTATACACATGCAGTTCAGCTGTTAGACCTTTACTGTCAGGCTATTATGCTTTTATTTACATACAAACCATATGAGATTTTTCCTGTCATATTCCCCGGTGTATGCTGTACTTTCCTTAAACAATACAGGTTTTATACTGGCAATTACCTTACTAATGCTTTTAGATTTATTTCCTATGACAATACATGAAAGAGTATTACTGATTTGCCTCATGTCGCAACCGCTCCAGGTGACAGCCATGGGCTTCCTGATTCGCAGCCCACTCATTTCCAGTTGTGAAGGACATAAGAGGAATATTTAGCCATACCTAACTATAATATACATGAGCTGGCAATTATTATACACATAGTGGAGTGATACTTACACAGCTGGGACAGCCCCTGTCGTCCTAACCTCTTGGCTCCACTCCTCCAAGAGGTCCCCCTTACACCGCTTCAGGTCGGCATAGTGATGCCTGACCTCATCACCAGTTTGGGGTATGTCAGTGGCACTGGTGAGGTCAAGGGCGAGATGGTCCCAGACATCCGCCTTACATTGGGAAACCTGGTACTGGCCCTGCAGCAGTCTCTGCTCATGGTCTTTGACAAGGAGTCCTGCCATGACTCTGAACTCTGGGATGCCCCAGCGCTGTGCCTGGAAGTGCACTCCATCTCCCCTTTCTGCCATGGTGTCAGCAAGGGGAAGTTACAACCAGTTATGAAATGTATTCCCACCTGTTGGGTTTAAGTAGGGCCAAATTCCCACACTTTGTCATGATTGGCCAGTTCTGAAAAGGCTTAGCTATGGGCAAACCTGCTTACCTAAGCTTGGCATTGTTTAAAGGGGTATACCACTGGGCACATTGAGTTAGCTGGCCTAAAAATTGCTTACATCTCCTAAGCTGGCCTGTGCAATGCTTAGCATTGCTTAAATTTGGCTTTGCATTATATTTGCTTTTTAGCATTGATTTATTATTCATTACATCTTATATATCTGTCTGGTATCCATGATTCATGTGTACGTACACTCTATGGGGTCCTTGTGTTTAGTAGGGGACTTCAACACTCTATTACATGTACACCTCACATCTGGGCATACTTCAGCACTCCAGTTCACATATTTCTGTTATGTAGTGGGTTATAGAACATTTGACCGTACACTAATTCCTTTCACATGTTCAGTTTGATTATACTATAGTGAGGATTTGTTTGGTGATACCTCATTCTTGTGTACTGCTCTGATGGCTTGGTGGTTAACTACTGAGACTATATTGTATAGCGTCCTGGGTTCAAGACCTGCAAGGCTGTTTATTTTGTTGCTGGGCAGAAAAAGCGCCGTTGGACACAAAGTGATTAAGGCAATTTTAAGCAGTTGTAAGCGAGTTTGCACAGGTTTGCGTGAGGGTAAGCAATGCTAACCTCTGGTTAAATATGCTTACAGAGAGTTATTTTCAATATTGTTTAACCTGTGTGCGCATTGCTTACCCCCATGCAAACGGGATTAAACCCACTTACTAGTGCTTACATATGGTTACTACTGCTTAATAGTGCTTGCACTTGCTTGGTAGTGCTTACTGCCATTTACAACTGCACTGATTTAGACAGTAATGTATAATGGCTTTTGGGTAGGTGGAGAATTTGGAAGCTGTATGGAGTTATCATTCATTACACATTTTACCTTCCATTTGTATCCATGATTCCTGTGTACACATACTGTATGGGGCACAAGTGATGCACATGCAACATTATGACACTGACACCTCACATCTGCATTTAATGCAATACTCCAGTTCACAAATACATGTTATTTAGTAGGTTATGCAACTAAAATATTGGTCATGCCATGATGTGACATGGAAAATGGAATGTGCTGTAGTGGGACTCAAACCGGAAATGCCTGCTCGTAAGGCAAATGCTCTACTCACTACACTATTGCTGTACTGCTTCATTTTCATATATCTTCCTTGTTATCCTCTTCAGCCATTTAAGCTGCAATAACCGTAGCTAAGCGATGAGCAAACCTGCGCACCTGCAGTTAGCTTTAATCGGATTCATAAAAAATAAATGGTATGTATATTTTCTTTGTATTTACTATTGCTGTTGTACACGTGGGGGGATGTTGCTGGGGGTATGTAGACATCTATGTGTTGTCTTGCTCATTTTTTTGGCCTTTTTGCTGTACTTCATTGTGGGGGCATGTATATTCTGAAAGCTCTCCTCTCAGACACGCCCCCTGTACTCTTACACGCTCTGTGTAGAATTTGGAGCTCAGGCAGCGCACCTTCATTAATATGCATGGCGAGCTGGCGTCCTGCTCCTAAACATCCGCTTCTGTGCAGGACTAATCTAGTCTTGCATAGAAGATTAGTAAATCTGGGGGCAAGTAATGTATAGCACTTAGAATATTAGCTACAGCAACCTTTCAGAGACCCACAGAGGACATGCAAATAAGGGATCAGCATATAGAATCTTAAACCAGTACCTGAATATTATGCTACATAATGCTAGTGAATATGTATATATATATATATATATATATATATATATATATATATATATATATATATATATATATATATATTTATATGTATAAAAATATGTATTATACACACACACATATATATATATATATATATATATATATATATATATACATATATATATATATATATATATATATATATATATATATATATATATATGTCCGAAGATCAAAAGTTCAAAAGACTGAAAATTAGAATATCTAAAACTCAAAATATTGAAAACATTTTTAATACAGGGGGCAAACCCAACTGTACCGCTCATGTGGGGGGATACACCCCCACACCCCCTGATAATTATATATACCATACTCTGAGATCACATAATAGTGGAAAAGAGGCAAATTCCATTTTAAATATTTTGAGTTTTCGATGCTTTGATTTTCAGTCTTTTGAAGTTTTGATCTTTTGAAGGGGTCCCATATATCTATCTATCTATCTATCTATCTATCTATCTATCTATCTATCTATCTATCTATCTATCTATCTATCTCTCTCTCTCTCTCTCTATATATATATATATATATATATATATATGTATGCATATATACATATCCCCTACCCCTAAGGACAAACTAGAACTATGCAGGAGTTGTAACCCATAACATACTTCTCTGAAGTCTTGGCTGCCACAGACTGCATGCACATTGAGATCAAAGCACCACCACGGGACCAGAGAAGGGCCTACATCAAGAGAAAGGGTTTACACTCCATTAACTACCAGATTGTGTGTAATTCTAAGTGAATCATCCTTAATGTGTGTGCTGTAACCCCAGCAGTTACCATGACTGCCATATGTGGCACAGCTCACAGTTCTACCAGAGGTTTTTCAGGGGTGATATTGGAAAAGGATATTTACTGGGGGATGCAGGGTATGAAATCGAGCCATAGTTGATGATACCCATTAGAAATGCACATACACCTGTGACATCCCTCTTCTGGGCCAGTAATCAAGTAGCCTCAATCCTTACCACTAACACTGGTGAGGAACATTCACTTAGAATAAAAATGGATGCACACCATATTTTCAGGTGCAGTTCTCTGCATCAAGCACAATTTTCCTTAACAGCATACAGGGAGCACACTCCAGTCCTGGGGCAGTGCTTTCTTCTCCAGGCCCCAAATAAGACTCCACCTTTTTCTATACAGAAACCAGTGCTTTGTGTCCCTCTTCCAAGTAGCTGATACACACACTCTTTGAGATATGATTTTCATACACACACACACACACACACACACACACACACACACACACACACACACACACACACACACACACACACACGTGGGAAAGGCTGGCACAGATTTATCAGCTCTGCCACCACCATGCAGACTATGAGGTAGATTGAGTGCCACCAGCCAGCTTCTTTAAGGGTCTTACCAGGGTACCAAAGTATTCTTAGTAAAATTAATACTTATACAAATGGTAGTATTAATCAAGTAGCAAGACTACTGCAAACTGTGAGCAGCCAGAGAGTCTGTGAGTTATGTCTATATCCTACAAGAGGGTATTGATGAACAAATACCTGTTGACATAGTAATGGCCATAAACTCCCTGCAGATATATATATGTAGTATCATTTGCATCAGTAGCACGCATGTACCTGGTAAGTAGGACATCAGTCACAACATGTGATACAACTCGACACACAAACCTGGTCACACACGTTTACACCTAATGTGCATAAATTCACTATGTCTCCCCAGTGGTATGATAACTGGCATACTCTTAACCTCAATGTACTCTTCCCTCAGAATGCCAATATCTAAGTGCAATGGCCATTTGTTAACGTACCTTCCCAAACACTACAGGCAATTTCACACAATAGTATGGTCCCTCACAAGGGGACTTCATGCCTTCAGTAGCTGCTCAATGGGGATCATCTGAAATCAGTGTAATTGTAGCCTGTGGCATATAGACTACTTATAGGTGATCTCTGCCTTGCATATTGGTCAGTGTGTGACCTTGCTTGATGTAAATGCTGTATGTGGCATGGCACATGGATTAATCACTCTAAGAACATTAACCTAGTATGTGATGTTAATAATACATGCCAGTGGGAGAAATCTGTCTAGCAGAATTTGACACACTTTTGAAATGGAACACTGCCTAATGCCAAACAGAACACCTCAGTACACCTCATCGCACATTATATGTATGATTGGCTGAGTGACCATCATTTCACCACAGGGCTTCTGCCCGTGTTCCTCTTGAACTGGGGCAATATGTTCTGGTCATGTATATAAGAGTATAAAGTTGTCCAGGATTTTGAGGGCTATATGACCATTATGGTAGGGAAGTTCAAATGCACTATGGTTCCATAAGCTTATGTAAGCTTATGTAAAATACTGTAACAGCCACACACACAAACCTGGCTACATTGAAGATAGCACCACTTCCAATTACTGCTTACAGGATACAGCACAAACATAGTGCAAGTTGATTCTGTGTAGATTAGAACACCTACCTATCTAATGGTGCACACTACAGATCACAGTATGTGAGGCACGCAACACACCTCATGTCTCCTATTACTATCTCTTTATGACGTATTATGCTTGATGACATCAGCAGGCCTTGTTGTGATCAAGCATTTGGAGGCCCACATCACTGCTACAAATAAAATGCTGCAAAACACCACCTGTCTTTAAACTACTGAGGTGATCACATTTATATCACGTAGACACACACACATGCAGTAAGTGCCCTAGAGTGAGACTAGAACCCCTACTTATCTAGTCTTACACACTGTAGATCACAGCACGTATCACATGCACCACAGCTTAAATCAAATACTGGAGTGGCAGCTGGTAGTCTTAAGGTATATGACATCATCAGGCCTTGTAGAAGAGGGCATATTGGTAGACAGCAGCAGCGTACAAGGCCAAAAAGTGTATACCATTGCACTTTGCTAGCCAATGAGGGATTCAGAATTGTTTTGCAGCGGGATAACCATGCACGTATATATATATATATATATATATATATATATATATATATATATATATATATATACACACACACACACACACACATGTACATATATATGTATTTGTAAATACATAGCAATAGATATACCATCCATGTGAGAGACAGATAGTGACAGACGGATATGTCTGCATATATGAGCTGTATGTATGTATGTATTCACATATCTATACATGACAGGTCATTTTGATAATGGGGCAACAGAACTGTACTCAGTTTAACTAATTTAACTTTTTCAATTTTTTAGATGCTGATTTCTTATTTTTTTAGTACTGTATTGAGTATGCTTTTTTTTCATTTGCAGTGTAATGTTTAGTGTATCTTATAATTTAATAATTTGTATTACTTGTTGAAGCTTTTCTCCTTGGGCCTCCACTGAAAAAGGGCTACTCAGCTCAGTCGGACAAACCCGGTCAGCAAATGTAAAATAAATAATAATAAATAAAAGTGTATGAGCATGCCCAGTGTGATTGTCAGTACTTATAAAGTGACTCCAGCTCACACCTACCTGTACTCCAGTCCAGGATTTTTTGTGTTGCAAACAATGCCATCTATCCCTGTTTCTGCAGTACTGCGCTTCACTCAAAATGTCCATGGCATTCTCCAGCTGTCTGATGTAATTAATGTGTGACAAAGGGCAAAAATGTTACACCACACATAGATTGACAGTCCGTAACAAAAAAAATATAATGATACCTCGCATCCAAAAGATGTGGATACTTCCAGATTAGAACCATCACGTTGCTAACTCCCCTAGTCCACTGAGCCACACAAGCTACAAGACAAAGAGGGCTCATTCATGACATAATCAACAGCCTACATATGTACATTGTTATTCCTGTGTTAAGTGAGACATAGAAATGTAATATCAATTTATATGTTACTGCCCTGAGATTGCCTGGCCTGCTGATATACCATTGATGAGTTACTGTTAAAGACATTATATGGGAATACTGCTGTGTTGGGAGTGGAGGAACAACAACACATGTTCTGCTGGGATCCACAGAAGTCCAAATATCATGTGACCCCACTGTTTAACATCTCCCTTAAATGATGCAGTGAATACTCCAACCATGAGACCTAGTGAATTTTAAGGAACACATACTAGTGGACTGGGTATCCGCAGTCCCATGTGGATGTTACGTTTGTCCAAATAACCCACTATATCTACTTGCATTAATGCAGCAAATCCATACATGCAATACCATTTCATAGTAACCCTTTCAAGTACTGTGTAGGTTAGAGACTTACCTTGTGAATGCAGCAGTTGACAGAACCGTATGTAGGGCTGACTGTTTCTGATGCAAGCAGTACACAGCCAATACATGGATTGGTAATGGTTGTGTGGGTTGCCTGGCATCAATTTTAATATATATATGTAAGTAGGAGTACAGTGTCTGTCCCTAGGTCCCAAGGTTGTCAGTGAATTTGTTATGTGTTGTCTCTTAGCCAAAGCCAGGGCATACTGAGCATGCCTATGTCTGCCTACAGGGACATCACCAGAGGGTTCCTCCTCCGAGTCCTCCTGTGACTGTGGCTGTGGTGAAGTAGGACTGGTGGGGGGCTGTGCATTCCTTCCCTTTCCAAATCCTACTATAGTTGTTTCCAGAAAATCACATTGTGTAAAATAGCACCTATTGTGAGCATATGTGCATATGTGGCTGGAGAGTACTGCAGGCCTCCACCAAATATTTTGAGGCACTGGAACTGTGATTTCAGAAGCCCAGATGCATGCTCTATGATGTTCCTAATTTGTGTGTGTGCCTCATTATCATGTTCTTTCATGGGTATATGTGCATTTTTGATGGGTGTCATCATCCATGGTTCCAGGGCATAGCCAGCATCCACAAGTAAACTGTTGTGTAGGATGCCCCCGCTAGCAAATTTCTGTTACAGCTGTGATTCATTCCAGATGTGAGAGTCATTATAACTGCCAGGGCTACACAAAATGAAAATAAACTAGTTAAACACAGACCAGCCAGCGATACAAACACAGTCAATTTAATGGTAAGCACTTTCGTAGGAGTCAGTGCCCCAACTTCTTCAGACAAAGAAAGACAATGAATTCAACATTTAAATACCTAAAATGAATACTCAATTATTCAATTATCAACAGATTAGTTTTACATTCACATTTCAACATTTAACTATTTAATTATATTAATACATTTCATACCTATGTCATTAAATATCAAATGTTAATTAAAATATTTACACTTCTATATGACTTTAGCTTTGTTTAAACACATAAAACATTTTTATATATATAAAAAACATATTAAAATTGCATAAAACATTGCATTAAAATCTTTGGTGTAAGCTTACAATCCCAGTTTTAAAGGGTATTATTTTTGTTGTGGATAAATGTATGTACAGCTACCAATTTATAAGATTATTATTTTATTATTTACAGTTTGAATTATTTACTAATTTTAATATTTTTATATATTTATATATTTGTGTAAGTAGATATACACGAATGTGCCTAGATTATTCACTAGCATATTAGCCAATTCTACACTGACATGTATGGTTTATCTAGCCAGTGATTTTAGTTTTAAAATACTTTTAATTGATACATATTCATTGAGGCCTGGTGGAATGTGGGCAATAGTGCAAATCTGCCGCATCAATTCGCTTTCTTCCAATTTAAGTTCCCAAGGGCTTCCCCTTATTTCACATTCCACTTGATATATAACTGCATACTTAAAACTATGCCCTGGGTTTTCAACAATGTGCTTAGCTAGTGCATTACTAGTCACTTTTTTATTAATACAGTATTGGTGCTCATAAATCCTCTGTTTGACCTTTCTCATGTTCTTTCATGGGTACATGTGCATTTATGATGGTGTCATCATCCATGGTTCCAGGGCGTAGCCAGCATCCACCAGTAAACTGTTGTGTGGGATGCCCCTGCTAGCAAACTTCTGTTACAGCTGTGATTCATTCCAGATGCGAGAGTCATTATAACTGCCAGGGCTGCCAGCACACACATTCATGATAATCCCCTGGGCATTGCACATGACCTGGCAGTTGATGGAGTGGTACCCCTTGCATTTGACATAGGTTTCACCCTCTTCACCAGGTGGTGCCATGATGTGTACATGAGTGCAATCTATAGCACCCGTACTTCAGGGTAGTGTGCTACATGGTAGATGTTTTGAATATTGCTGGCCATCACCTCAACAGTGAGGGGAAAAGAAATGTGTTCACTGACATATGGCAGCATGGCATCCAGGAACTGGTGGAGTACCTTGGATACAGATGCCTGTGAAACTCCCATTATATCCCCAGTTGGTCTTTGGAAAGTACTTGAAGCTAGTATCCTAGGGGCTACACATATCTTTGTTTCCAATGGGATAGGCTCCCCTCTGTTGGCTCTGGGTCTGAGCTGAGGGTGGCAGAGCTCAGTGAGTTCTTGTAGTATGTCCCTGTCCACCCTGTAGTGTTGCACAATCTCCAGCTGATGTAGCTCCTGGAGGGATACCCTGGGCTTGAACACTCTTCTCCTTCTCGGTATAGGCCTATTGTCAGCAGCAGCAGCATTGACCTCAGTATCTACCACATACAGATGTATCAGACCAACAGCAGTCCCTAACATTATCTCAGTTAAAATTCCCAAGTCTGTATTCTAATGGTATAGAGGTCTGCTGTAGGTGCAGAATGTGTGATTGGCTAACTATGATGCATTCCACCTGCCTACAAGATAATTAACTTAATTTAATGGGCCTATTTCAATGTGCAATGCCATGCACAGCGCTATGCTGCACAGCATAGCTTATACAAAGATCAAAACTAATTGAATACATCCTGTTTTGAGGTATGCTCAGCAAGACTACACCCCGCACATATACATGCACCAAAGCTTAAAAGAGCCTAGATGTCAGTAGACATACATCTTGTGTAAACATCAACATGGATCTAGGCCTACATGAAGGGGATATGCAGACACAATTACTCCTTTCTGCTATTCAGTAACTCCACCCAATTTGCATACATATCCATGCTCATAACCTGGAAACTACACACTTCATAGCCCTACCACGTTAACAACAGCACCAATGCACCATTGTAGGGACCCCATGGAAGGCCCTGTAATACATTTCTGTCATGTAGTATTAATTTCTTTAATTTATTTTTTCATTTTTTTTATAAAGCTTGTTTGCACACTGCACCGTGCAGTGCAAACATGCTGAGATAAATAGAAAAAAAAAATATTTGAACTTATTTCCTTTAATTTTCTGACATACAGGATAATATTTTCACTCATATGTGTATGTGGTATTACATTTTCAAAGGATTACTGTTCAAATATATACAGTTTTACAACCCCTTTTGTCTGTCTACACTCCTGTACGTGGAATTATTCCATGTACAATATGGACACTGACATGGGGCCTGAACAGATGCCTACCTGCTTGTTGGATTGCACTACCTGCCTCATTTGCATGAGATTCACCTGATTATGAGGCCATTTGCATGCCGCAGAGCTTTCTGTGTTTGCACGTGCATGCGTGCCACTCAGCAGCGCTTACTGAATCTCAAATTGTTCACAGCCATGCAAGCAGCACTGCGTGATGCCTACACAGAAAAAAAAATGTAGGCTTTATTAAATCCCCCCACTTTCTCTGCCCAGTGTATGTTTCCTTGTATTTGCCCTTCCCATTTAACCCCCACCATTTCATGCTTCACATAATTTTTTAGTGTAGATTGCACTGAGTACACTTTTCTTTACTTTGTTAGTACCGCTGGTATTGCAGTATTTTCACCCTGGTAGTCACTGAGGCTGTCTGTGCAGTCTCACTGAGCAAGTTTCCCATAAGCAAACTTGAATGTATCTTCTTTCTGAGCTCATATTGCTCTGCATAGTTTCATGGCAGGCACCACTGTTGGCCACAAATCCATGCTTGTACTCATGTAAGCAAAAGGAGCAGCATGAACATGTGATTAGCACTGCTGCTCATTCTGCTAACATGCAAACTCCATGTAGGATTCATGCGAAGCCTACATGGAGTTTATTGAATTCCTGAGATTATCTTATTCTTGTCCTTCTCCTCTCTCCTTGTCTCTCTCGTACTCCTCTTCCCTTTCTAAAATTGCAAATCTATTTTCTTTGTGTATATTAATAACCTTGTTTGAATTATTTATTCCCTCACTACTTCTTCATAGTTTATTTGTTCACTGTACCATTTCTCATGCCAACTTCTTTTTCAGCATCTTCTGTAGCAACATTGTTTACTGCTTGTCTTTTGTCTGAGCTTTCCTCTTCATCTACTCTTTTTTTTTTCTATTATGGGACAGTCAAACTAGAAGTGCCTCAGTACTTTACATTTTCTACAAAAAGGCTTCCATTTTTTTATGTACATCCTCTGTCCCTACATTAGCCACACCTTTGTTATAGTCTTGCACTAAATAATTTTCATTCCCAAAAAAATGACATGCTTCGGGTTGGCCCTAGTACCTAACAAATCCTTTCTTATCATTCACAATTATTGTATTTGAAATATGTTGAACTTTCCCATCCTTAACATCCGTTGATACCCACACTTCCCATCCTTCATTTCATGCATTTCTTTCAATGCATATTTTTTAAACTTCATGTAGTTTCATACATAGTGAAAGAAAAAATATTTAACTCATGTTAATCATATACTGCACATTTATTATCTTTTCTAGATGAAGTTCCAAGTTCTGAAATAGCCTCTCCTCGGTGCATTGTATTTTGTTTTTTCAGTCTCAGTCATAAATTTTTCCAGCAAGTTAAAGCTTTCAAATGTCACTTCATAAAAATATTCAGGTCCCAAATGAGTTTATGCCTTTAATGATAAATTTTAGTGACAGAATAATGTCAAATCTATTCATGCTGCCATCACTTTTACTTTTTATACTTACCACTTGTCTTCTCTGTGGAATTTGAGAAGCTGCAAATGTTTGTTGACTCTTAATTCTTTCTTCCATTCTTCATTGCTGAATGTGCATAACTTCTGTCTTGTAATAAAAATCCCTGCTTCACAAGTAAATCCTGAAAAATGGCTACTCTACCAGCTGAGAATACATCCACTGATATCTCTTCACCAGCTGTCGCTTGTGTTTCTGATCTGTCAGTTTCATTTACCTCTAATGCTCTACCCACAATGATACTCCATCATGCTTTCTCTCAATCCATTGGCTCTGTCTAGTTTATCAAATCTGCTAGCACTTGTTCATAGGTTCATAGCTTCATAGGTAAGTACTATGCTATCTGCCCAGGGGCATTTATAAGCCTAGCCACAGAGTGATGGCTTTCACCTCCCCATTAGATTAGTAACCTGGGCCTCTGTCTAACAGGGCTCCTGAAGTGATCCCAGGGTAGAACTTACAATTACCCATCCACTCATCAAAATTTCTCTTGAAGAAGGTCAGAGAGGAGCTCTGTCGAATATGGATTGGGATTCTATTCCAGAGTGAGGGGAGTCGCTAGGACAGGAATCTATCCCTCCAGTATGTCCTGTTTATTGTTGCGCATAGGTTCAAGTCGCTAGAACAAGTGGTTCTGAGGGATCTCGTTTTTTTGAGGTGAAGCATGTCCATTAGTTCAGGGTTTGACATGGCCCTATAGGTCAGGCATAGGTCACCTCTGAGCAGACGGTAAGCGACTAAGAAGAGCTGGAGCTCTTTTAGTTGTGCTTCATAGGGTAATTGTTTAAGGCCCTTAATCCTCTTAGTGAGGTACTTCTGTGGTCTTTCTAGTTGTTGCAGGTGTCTAGTGAGGTACATCCCAAATGGGGCATTGTACTCTATTATGGGCCTAATGAGTGAGGAGTAAAGAGGCACAATCACCTCCTTGGATCTGGATGAGAAACCCTTTGTGATCAGGTGTGCCACATAGAAGGATTTCCTGACCGTTTTGGCTATGTGGTTTTCAAAGGTGAGCATGCTATCTACTTGGGTACCCAGGTCCCTAATTACTTCTTCTGTACTTAGTATATTCCCATCTATGTGGTAGTTTGTAGGTACTTTGTTTTTCCCAAATGGGATTACTATGCATTTTTTGGCATTTAGCTTGAGGCCATGGCTTTGACACCAGGTGTTTGTCTCTGAGAGACCCTTTTGCAGGATGTCTGATTCAGCTGGAGAGTCAATTATTGCACCCAATTTACAGTCATCTGCAAACTTGGTTAGCTACAGTCCCTCTGCATTTGCCTGTACTTCGGAGAAATATATACCGAACAGGAGGGGTCCCAGGACTGACCCCTGTGGGACTCCACTTGTGACTGGTTTGGAGTCAGACTTGGTGCCTGCCACTCTTACCGTGTAGGTTCTGTCTGAGAGCCAATTGGCAAACCATCTCGTGACATGGGGTTTGATATTTAAGCTGGTGAGTTTGTCTATGATTCCTGAGTGTGAGATGGTATCGAACACCTTAGCGAGGTCAAGATATGCTGTGTGGAACACCTTCCCTTTATCTATGGCCTTCGAAGAAGTTGACCAAGTTCAGGATGCAAGATCTGCCTTTAACAAAGCCGAACTGGGTGGGGTCCAGTGTCTGGAGGTTCCCAATGTCCCTGTTATTGAGCTCCATGACAATGCGTTCCATGGCTTTGCAGACCAAGCTAGTTAAGCTTATAGGGATATAGTTCCCAGGGTCAGTTGTGGCACCACCTTTGTGGAGTGGTACGACTGTTGCTGTACGCCATTCTTTGGGTACATAGCTTGTAGAGAGGCTGAGTTTAAATATTGTTTTGAGATGGGGGGTTAGTTCATTTTGAAGCTCGTGTAAGACACAACCTGGGATACCATCTGGTCCTATTGATGCTGTGTTTTTGGCCTTTGCAAGGGCTGTCTTTACTTGTGTGTCTGAGATATTTGGAGCGCCACATTCTACTGGGATGGGTGCTAGCCCCTTTGGTGGGGGGGGGGGGTGAAGTTTGCACTGAACTTGTCAGCCAGGATGTTTGCAATGTCGGTTGGTTCAGTGTATTTATGGCCATTATGCACTAGCCCGGAGCATATCTGAGAGTTTGCCCCTAGACTCTTCACATAGTTAAAAAAGGCCTTGTGGTTATCCTTAGAGTCATTGTCTATTTTTCTTTCGAAGTTGGCCTTGGATGATTTAATGAGGGAGCGCAGTTTTTTACTGATGTTAATCAGAGATGCCTTCTTATTTTGGGATTTTGTTCTATCTTGCAGGAGTTTCCTCCTTCTGTTGTAAAGTTTATTTATGGCTGGGGTCTCCCAGACTGGCTTCCTCTTTTTTGAGGAGTTGGTCTTGGTTTTACTTGGGATGGCTCGGTCCATGCATTCTTGAAGGTGTTCATAGAATGCGCTTGTAAAGGATTCTGCCGATTGGTCATCATTTTACATTTGATTGGGAGCTTTGAAACTTCCCACCTCGGTCTTGAGGAGTGTGAAGTTGGCTTTAGAGAAGTTTTTTACCTTGATTTCCTTGACTGTGGGGGGGGGGGGGTCGGGATGTGGATGTCCATTGTGATTAGTTTGTGATCTGATCTTACTAATGATGAGTTTACCTCAGGTGTGGAACATAGGTTCCCCATGTTGGTGATGACCAGGTCCAGTATGTTGTCACCTCTTGTGGGAGTGGTGACCAGCTGTTCCAGGGCATTTGAGTTTATAAACTCAAGGAAGCGTTGGGCTAGGGCGTTTGAGCTTGAGTAGTTGTATCTCTAGTCATCCATTTTCCAAGTCTGTAGCAGTTATTTAATTTCCTTCTCCTTCTTTTAGTAAGTTTTCTCCTGCTCTTCTCTCCATCTCTGCTGTACCCTCCTCCATTTTAGAATTCCTGGAACTGCAGTTACAGGCCTCCAGTGCTACCTAGCAGATCCAGAGACAGCTTCACTTCCTCTCCTCCAATTTGAAGCGTAGGAGGAGAAGTTCCTTGAAGTCTAGGCCAAATTTGACCCATGTAGTATAAATTAAACCTTGGGTCTCCCACTTAGAGAGATTATTAACTTAATAGGACTAACTCAGTCAGCTAAGAATAAATACAATAAAAAATAAATAAAATAAAAAAGATGAGTCACACATTCATTCAATTGCACACAATGCATATGTGCACAAAGTGAAACTCAGATTCTCTAAGGTAGTTAACTACAATGTTCTAACATCTATTTCCACTGACCTTAAGGATAAAACCCTGATTGTGACCAAGATGACCTGGAACTGACCAGGAACCATTCCCTAGAAAAACAGGTCAGAAGGAGTTGGGAGAGAGCAGATAAGACTTGCTTACCAGTTCTGGAGGTCAGGAAGTATCCCAAACTGCTGTGTGTATGATGCATAGCGGACAGAAGAGTTGTAGTATATAGCACTATGACAGTCACATGAGTGCCAACCATGCTGTGTATCATCACAGTAGCTTCATATCAGATCATGTGCAGAAATGTGCAGGATTCATCAGAATGGTGTTATTGGATCCAAAGACTTCAGTTTGTCACAGGGCAAATGCGGTTAGGACTTAGCATAAACCGGATGATTCCAGTATGAATGACTAACAGTAACCTTCATAAACAGGTAACTAGATAGCCACAAATGACTGCAAACATCAATACCCAAAGCACCGAACTGCACAGCAAAAATACAATAGACTTGCAGAATGGCAAGCTGCCACACATGAGGGTCTTCAACCCTACATTCACTTATTTACATATACTAACTTCAAGATTACAAAACCAAGGGAAGAAGAGAAATGCCTCAGAAGGGGATACTCAGTAGCCAGACAAACTGTAACCTTGCAGTGATCATGCTGTGATCACGCCACTAGAACAGGAAAAGTTAGTGAGACAAGTATCATTTGTAAATTAGGAACGGGATACAATGGACTACAAGTTAATCATTCATTGTGAAGCCAACCCTGATAGTTGGCTGGAAGCTGACTTCCCATGGCTGACATTTTTTTTCCAAGGGAAAATGAATAAACAGTGAAGTTGCATAAGTAGCTTATCCATTCTAGCCTTTACAATGAAATCTATGATGTAATAAATGGTACCCTTATGAAAACAAAAATAGGGTGCTAATTCAATGATCAAAATATATCTAGACAGGATACAGCAATAAACTTTAAGATATTATTAATCTCTGAACTCAGAATCACAGACCAGTAAGACCCAAATATGCAAGTAAATGTATACACAAAAACACTTTTGGTGGAATAAAAAAAATAATAAGATATACTTTATAATCCACGTGTTATCATGGTGACACTTTTCTGTTCACATTCTAAGTTTAGGGATAATTTCCTTCTTGATTTTAAAATATCTATTAAACAAAATTTCTGCCAAAGCTGCTAAAATTACACATTTTTCTAGCTAGAGCTATACTGAGCATAAGCATGCATGTCAGTGGTTTCCATGGGGTTATACCAGAAACAGCCATGGCAATGACTTCATTAAAGTCATACAAAAACCTCTATGTCAATGATTTCCATGTGGGTATACTATAAAACAGCGTGTCACTAAGTTCCATTGGGGAGTACTATAAATGCTAAAGTCAATGAGCTACATGTTGGCATATCATAAGCACCCATGTTAATGATTTCAGTATGGGCATACCATAAGGTTCACTGTGAATAATCTTGTCTTTCATGACTGATGTGTGATTATTCAAACCCAAAAGCTGTAGAGGTCAATAGTCAATACTGGGACACTCCTAAAGTCAGAAAATACAAAAAAAAAACATTTGTTTTCAATAAAGTTAACCCTCTCTATACTCCTTGGTATAGGGACAAGGCCCCACATCCCAGACTATATCTATATATAATAAAGAGTACACAAACTCAGAAAATAGGGAGAAAGTAAAGAAAGCGCAAAACTTATCTTGTTGACCTCCCAGTTTAATTGTGACAGGATTTTTTTATTTTAATTTTTTTTTATTATTGACTTGGTTAGGTTGGCTAGGCTAGTGGCCTTTTCTCAGGGGAGACTTGAGGTTGTCCAGGTCATCAGGGAACTTCTCCTACTTTTTTCTTTAATGGGCCATGGGATCTTTAATATTTATCTGAGTTAATACCAGCTCAAGCAAAAAGGACCATGGTTGAATGTTTTATTCAAATGATGTCCCATACAGGAGCACAGCACTGCAGTGTCAGTAGTCAAATCACCTGGAGTAAGAATAGAACCCATAGTCTTGTGAACTTCATAGGTTACTTCTAGGCTAACTGCCCTTGCCGGCCATTTTAAGCTTAGCCAATTACCCCATCTGAGAATCAAATCCTGCATCTTGTGTCTATAAGATAAACAACTTAACCATTAGGCCACCCTCCCAACCAGCAACAAAGGCAAGTTTGTTGCCTATTGCACCAATAATTCTGCCACTAAGCATGTCAGCATTCTTTTAGGTTCAACTTTCTATGCAGCAGTCAGCTACCTGGTAACAAACAGCAGGGCTTCCCATACCATCAACACCCATGTTAATGATTTCTATTTAGACCTACCAAAACTTCACATGCCAATGATTTCCATGTGAGCGTATCATAAATATCCAAGTCAATAATTTCCATGCATAGATAAGTAACATTCATGCTTCTTTGTACTCCCCATACTTGAACCAGATGACCTATCAACCCCATTTTCAAACTCTTTTATCTATTATTTCCCTGAGTTACCCTCAGAAGCATCCTTATTCACAGCTTGGCACATCTAATTTCCTCTTTCTTATATCATTTTCACCTTTCCCCACCTTAAAATATTATTTATTCTCTCTAATTTTGTTCATCTTCAGTATACCCACCACCTTCTTGTAATGCACATCAATTCATCCATGCATACTTCACTTTCCCTAATTTAATTTTTCTTATCAGTTTCTCTCAACATAACCTACTCTACCACCTAACAACTGACTTTTATCCTCCATCTTTTCAATATAAAAGTTTCTTCTCCAAACATCTTCCACTTAGGTATCTATTTCTGTGGACTGTACTGAGTTTGATAATCTATAGATTATATCAATCACAGTTCCTCATATTGATTGGTTCATAATACTTAGCATAGATGTTGCTTTAGATACTCTAGATTCCCAAGACTACAATTAGAATTATACTTTATCTATGAATACTAGACATTCTTATGTATCTGTACTACTTCAAGTCCTTTTACTGTTTTGCTCAATTCCATTTTGCTAACGTCTTTGTTCATGCTTAACTGTTGCTAAGTTCACCCCATATAATATTGCTTTTCTCCCTGGACGTCTACTGAAAAAGGATTATGGTCACTCAGAATTTTACCAGTGCCTTATAAAGGTTTGAAGACATTAAAAACAATCCTCAGAACAGTAACAAGATGTGTGCATAGTGGAATATGCACAGTATGGTATCTCTAAACATCCCCTCAAAATGTTTGTATTGTAATGTCAGAGTTAGTATCTATAAACATCAGGTCTATAGGAGGCATACATCTCAATAGTCCAGAATTTCACAGAATGTCCAGATGTTTGCCTCATATTTTTGGTCTGCTCATAAAATTAGTTGTGTCTTAGAAATTCATTGAGTGTTATAGGCACTAAATAATGTCAAAAATGTAAATTTCAAACTGAATATCCTTCAGAAAATGCATGCTAGTGGAAAACAAACTATTACATCAAATCTCTAAGTTTACAAGTGTAATATTTAAAGTATGTCCCGCATTTTGTGCCATTATCCCCTCTCCAGTTTTTTGATTTCTCCAAAATTCTTGCAAAAACAGGTTTAAATTTCTAAGAGGATTTTATCCCCTTACACCAGGAATGTAAATTTATGAAGACCATCTACAGAGGTGAGTTAAAGGTGTAACAGTGAGTCATGGAATTTGCTGTCATTTTTTAGATTTGCAGTTAAATTTTCACTGTCAGAAACTGCAATATCGGGTTTTGCACTTAAAATAAGGTTTCATTTTCTGAGCTAACAAATGCAAATGAACAAATATAAACAAATATAATTAGTTCTGGAAGCAATTTATTTATTTATTTTTTGCATGCATAGCAACATTGTTTTATATAGATGATTTCTGAGATATATATTGTAACTTAATTAAATATAGCATGAATCTAAAGAGGCAGGCCCTTCATGAGGAAATGAACCTCCTTCTTGCCACTGCTTGCCCTTACTCATTATATTAATATTAAAATCACAACATGTGTAAGTCAAGACAAAAAAGGATTTGGTGTCTGTGCAGAGGAAGATATCAAAAGGAAATGTCAAATGATTGCATGAGTATGAAGAAAAAAGAGAAATCAGTAATAATACCAAGTGATATAATTAATAATTTGTTGAACCTTAGTACAATAGTATAGACTGTAACAGTCAAAATGATTACACAGTGAACAACAGAAGCAATTTGTGAAGGAAAAGTGTTCCATTTAGGTAAAACTATTATGATTTTAACATTCTGTCACTGATTTTTGGCTGATATGTATCACAGCCAATGCTTATATATTAAACATGCATTAGGAATAACTCTTCTAAAATAAAAATGAAATGTCAGTGAAAAAAAATAATCCCTGAGGTTCAGAAACATTTATGTTTCACAGAAGCCAAATTTAAATGAAGAGTAGATATGTACTCTGGTGGTGGCATTTCAGAAACACTCTGAGCATAGATGCAAAAGGCTGAGAAATGTCATGGCTTGCATAGTATGCAAACAGCCGTATAATGACATGGATATGAGCAGCGTTATTAAATTGAGAGCAATAGTGACTGCAGATGAGGGTAAATAATGTGACAGAGCAGTTCAGAAATGTATATATTCCATGTGGATGGATATTACTGTCAGAGTTGTTGGTTATAGTAAAATCCTGGAGTTGTAGGACAGAAGGACTGAGAGACAGACAAGAAAGAAAGAGAGAATGGAAAAACATGTAAGAGATAGCCACCACATTAGACAGTATGTATTCACAATATGATGTTGCTGCTGCTGGCAGTCACAGAGGTTTACATATTTGTTCTCAGTGTCAATGAGTCATCCAGCCATGCCTAACGTGCCACGGACTTCATGACACAGAAATACTGGACCACAATGGTATAGACAGAGAGACCATGCTTTAGCTAGATGAAATGTGTCAGGCTCATATGAATGCATGAAGCAACCATCCCTGTGGAAATTAAGGTCTTGTGACTTTGAAGGACCTCTCAATGACCAACAAGGGTCATGGTGGATGTATCAACGGCATCCACCTCAAAGATACTCTGTCTTTTCCTGTGGATCCCTATCAGATGATCGAGTTTTCAGAAACTTGAAATTCATATGGTCAAGACCATATGATCAAGTTTCCGAAAACTCGAAGGTTTTGAATGGAGATTGCTGTAGAGTGCAGAAGAGGAAATTTACCCTTTTCCTGACTGTAGTGCGATCTCAGAGATGGCATATTTAATTTGCAGAAGTGTTGGGGGGGGTGCTTGCCCCCCTGCAAAAATGTAAAAAAGTTAGATTTTTATGTTTTTTGTTTTTTTGTTCTTGGATATTCGAGTTTTCATAAACTCAGTCATATGGTCTTTACCATATGAATTTTGCATTTCTGAAAACTCAGTCATGTGATAGGGATCTGGCAGGGTATATTTGGTTCCATGTACTAGAGAGCTGAGAACCAAGACCATTAGGGCATTTTATGACCCAGCACATTATTCTAAAGTACTACAAGCCATTCTCTGCACCCACATTGCAATAAAGGCCCAACTGCCGGGTGGTCTACAATGCACAAGGTATAATATGCAATGTGTCAGCAGTCCATCCAGACTGTGCTCATGAAACAAATGGCTGCACAGGTGTGACTAGCAGTTTCTGTGGAAAGATATTGTACAGGGCAGTGTTATAGATAATGTCAGATATGTCCTGGAGCCATGGCTAATGGCATCAATTAGAAATCCACAGACCATGAAAATGACTGAGTACAACAATGCCCTGTTGCATACCTGAGTTATTACTGAGTGTGTATTTGGACTGCTAATTCCCACTTCTACTGCTGAGATGTCACTGATGATGCACAGCAGTATGACCGGGGGAACACAGAAAAAGCTTTGCAGTTTGTGCAGTGTAACACAACATGTTGATGCACAAACAGTTACAGCAAGGCAGAGGTATTCAACAGGAGGACATCTCTAAACCTGAAGTAAAGAAGGCACTCCATGTAGAGCCTTTGATGTAGCCAGCTGCAGGGAATGACTATGCAAGATGGAGGCAGGTGTAGTATCCCATGGCATGGGCTAAGAATCAGAGCATGGCTCATTACTATAGGGCAGAATAAACATAACATAGAACATTAAAAATGATGCATATGATACTTCACCCATAATGTGCCAAATGATATATGAACTGGCCACACTGTGAATCAGACACAGTCTTACCAGGTTGTAAAATGTACTGAGTGCAGAGCATAGGTGTCATAATATAAACAGTTGGCGAGGGCAACAATGTCACATGTCAAGACTAGGTAATGTGTGTACATGGGGGGGGGTCTATGGAAAATGGTTAATGCAGTGTATGTGCATTGATGTGTGTGTGTGTGTGTGTGTGTGTGTGTGTGTGTGTGTGTGTGTGTGTGTGTGTGTGTGTGTGTGAGCATGTGTGTGTGAATCAGACACAGTCTTACCAGGTTGTAAAAGATACTGAGTACAGAGCATAGGTGTCATAATATAAACAGTTGGTGAGGGCAAAAGTGTCACATGTCAAGACTGGGGTAATGTGCGTACATGGGGGGGGGGTCTATGGAAAACGGTTATTGCAGTGTATGTGCATTGATGTGTGTGTGTGTGTGTGTGTGTGTGTGTGTGTGTGTGTGTGTGTGTGTGTGTGTGTGTGTGTGTGCACGCGCGTGTGTGTGTGCGTGTGTGTGTGTGTGTGTGCGTGTTTGTGGTTACAAAGATAACTTTGGGTAGTGGAATGGGTCTAGGACTATTCACTGAAAGCACATTTCACTGAAACATATTTGACTGTACAATTCACTGAAAGCTCAATTCACTGAAAATGCAATTCACTGATCACTGAAAGTTATGTATGGTCTTTTCCCCACTATAGTGTGACCCTGGAGTTAGTATATATAGTGGGGGTGTGTGGGGGGGCCTCGCCCCCACATTGGGGGGTGTGGGTGATATAGTCCCCCACCTATTTTAAATATTTTGAACATACTTGCAATAACAATAAATTAGTATCCATTAGAGACATAGGCGCCAAGCCAGGGATGAATTTCCTGTTTCCCATCCAATTGTCCAAGATGCACTAGAACTGTGTTATAGAGGAACTCTGCTTCACATGGATGGGGAGCCTGTTCCACAGACAAGGTAGTCTCTGGGATACATACCTGTCTTTCCAGAAGGTTCCCTTTATATCATAGGCAAGGTTTAAATGTTTATAATGGGTAATTCTGGTATTGTTTATTTTGTGGATATGCAGGAGGTTTATCAGGGTGGGGTCTGACAATGCTATTTATGCCAGGCATTGATCTTCTCTCAAAATACTATAATAGACAGAATATATGGATAGGGCTTTGAGGCAGTCTGCAGAGGACATTTTACTTACATTGTGTTTTCTTTTAGTGAGGAACCTCTGTGTACATTCCAGTGTTGGATAGGCCTGGTTAGGTACATACCAAAGGGCATTGTACTCAGTGATAGGTCTGATGAATGCCAAATACATTGGAACAATGTCTTTTTTTGGACTTAGATGCCATACCTTTGTTTATAAGTTGTGTAACATAGAAGGGTTTCCTCACTACTGTAGACACATGATGGTTAAAGGCTAAAAAACTAATTATGTGTGACCCTAAGTCCCTAACTACTGGATCAACTCTAAGGGGAATGTTGTCAGTATGATAGTTACCATGGGTGGATGACTTCCCAAAGAATATTATTATGCATTTTTGACATTTAATTTTAAGTCTATGGCTCTGACACCAGTTGTTTGTCTGTGTCAGCCCTTCTTTGAGAACATTTGTGTCTATGTGGGGTTAAAAGGCAGCTCCTAATTTATAGTCATCTGCAAATTTAGTCAGCCAGACACCATTAACATTGGCCTTAACTTCAGAGAAGTAAATATCAAAAAGGAGTGGTCCAAGGACTGATTCCTGAGAGACTCCACTTGTGATTGGCTTCTTTGTAAAGGTGGGCTCCTCAACTCTAAGTTCCTGTGTCCTTTTTGTGCACCAGTTGGCTATCCACTGGGTGAGATTCAGGTTTGTACCTAACCTCTTGAGTTTGTCACCAATGCTCGAGTGAGGTATTGTGTCAAATGCCTTGGCCAGGTCAAGGTAAGCATTGTGAGCCATTTTGCCCTTATCCATTGCTTTGGTGACCTTCTCAAAGAAGTCCACAAGGATGACTAGGCATGACCTGCCCTTGACAAAAAACAAACTGGGTTGGGTCCAGTGTCTGGAGGTTTACTATATCACTACTGATCATTTCCATGATAATTCTTTCCATGGCTTTACATATAAGACTAGTGAGACTTATGGGTCTATAGTTTCCTGGGTCTGTAGATGGCCCACCTTTGTGCAGAGTGATGGCTATTGCAGGTCTCCATTCATGAGACATGAAACCTGTTTGGAGGCTACAGTTAAATACCAATTCCAGAGGGGCTGCTAGATCATGTTTCATGCTATTTACAATGCATCCTGGGATATTGTCTGTGTGTTGATGCAATGTTCTTGGCCTTAGAGAGAGCATTAAGGACCTGTTCTCTAGTGATAGCAAAGGGAGTTATATTTGATGGTATTTCCTGAGGGAAGGTTGAAGGAGAGATAGGGTTAAAGTTTTAGCCTAATTTATTGGCCAGTTTGTTTGCTATATCTTCTGGCTCAGTATAGGTGGCTCCATTTACAATGAGCTCTGCACACAATTGTGTATTGCCTTTGAGGTTGCTGACATAGTTAAAGAAAGCCTTGTGGTTGTCCTTGGCCTGGCAGGACAAATTTACCTCAAATTTGGCTTTGGTAGACTTTATTTCTCATCTGAGTTTTTTTGTTTAATTTGATGAGAGTGATTTTATCCTGCACGGTGCTGCACCTCATAATTTTGCTATGATTTTCTTCACACATGTGTGAGTATTGCTTTCTTATTTTCTTATTTTTTATTTCTTTTTTAACTATGTTTTATTTGGTCAAAAGAAAAACAAAACAGTAACATCAGCATCAACAGACAATGGAAACAACAACAAAACAGTTTATATTCTATAGAGCCCAACTTACAGATTAAAAATATGACACTTGTAATAACCATAACCATCCAGTTAAAACACTTGTACAGCATTTTCATAACTGTTAAAGAATCTTATCTACTTTTACATGTTCATAGGTTCATAGGTAGGTACTAGGCTACCGGCCCAAGCACCTACGTAAGCCTAGCCAGCAAGGTTCCATAGCTTACACCACCCAAGAAAGTTATTTTCCTGTGCCACTGTCCAGCAGAGACACAGAAGTGATCCCCGGGGTGTATTTCCTATTTCCCATCCACTCATCAAGATTTATCTTGAAGAGTGCTAATGAAGAACTTTGCTTGACATAGATGGGTAGCTTGTTCCAGAGTATAGGAAGTCTCTGGGACAGGAATCTATCCCTCTAGCATGTCCTGTTTATTGTGGTGACAAGGTTTAGATCCCTAGAGCATGTAGCTCAGAGGGATTAGGATTTATTTAGGTGTAGCATGTCCAACAGCTCTGGGTTTGACATAGCTTTATATGTTAGGCAGAGATCACCTCGGAGTAGGCGATATGCTATGTGAATATAGTTTATATCTCAAACTGTGGGAACCATCTCAGGCTTCTGCTTGATTGCATACACATTTGGTAGTGTAGGTTGTAATTACCATGACTGCATGTACATTTAGTAATGCTGTGAATCTCATGGGCTTTGAGCATCATCTCAATTTTCTGATTCATTGCACATACAGGTGTACGTATACCCTTGCACCATTGTCTGTATCTCACTCACACCTGTGTGTGATGGCTTTTATAACATTTTTGTCTTTCAACTTTGGTAGAGTGACAGAAGAATGTTGCTGGCTGCCACCAAAGGCAAAAGGTTCATAGGTTCATAAGTGTTTACTAGGCTACTGGCACAGTAGGTTGTATGAGACTATGACCCAAGTGAAACCATCTTCCTCCAGGTGCATCGCTCAACAGTAAAACAACTGCCAAGGGAACATCTACAACTGAATTTCACCCCAGTTGCAAGAACATAAACTAAGAAATGCCTTCAGTTAAAAAAATGTAAGGTAGTTTCCAAGAATCAAATTAAACTGCTGAAATATCTTTTTTCCCTCACTTCACATCAGTATGTTCGGCATTGTAATGCTGAATCTGCTGGAACGCTTCCCCATAGGGTTGCCACCTTTGGCTTCAGACAAAACTAGATAGAGGCCACACCCCCAGCAGCATTCCTAACTCAACCTATCCCCTCCCCCTCCTCTTTCTCCACCTGCATTGACTCCCATTTTGTGATATAATTTTCATGTCAGGGGAGGTGGGATGGCTTATTTTTCCTTAATTGCATCACATTAGCAATGTTTTTCTTTAACAAAAAAAAAAAAAACAGTATACGGTTTCAAGTTTAACAATCACTGGTATTCTGTTCATTTTGTTTAAAAGAATTTCAGTATAGTGTTTTCTAGACTATGTACAATCATTTTGATTTCTGGGTAGTCCAAAAAAATCTGGACAGGTGGCAAGGCTACTTTCCTATCCCCACCCACAAGCTTTATATTGTTTTAGCTGAAGTTAAAGTAACACTTTAGCATATTTTACTTTAGCAGTGCAAAATTTCCCTTACAAAAGGGAAGGGTGGGTTTGGTGTAATGGTTAAGTTCTTTGCTTCATAAACACAAGGCAGAGGACTTGATTCTGACCCCAGGTTACTGGTGAGGATTAAAATGGCCCTCTTGGGCAGTTAGCTTAATATTCAGTGATGAACCTATACAAAAGCAAATTCCATGGAAGCACCTGATTGGCCCTCCTTTCATCTCAATTATCCTCCAGCTGCTATATTTTTTATTGCTTCACATTCAAAATAGCCTTTCTACCCCATGATCTAAGTGAAATCAATTTCACTCTGCAGTAAGTTGCATTTCTTTCTTCCTTTTTTTGAATCATTTAATGGAACCTGTATATTATTGCATTCTGGTTTGACTTTGTACTAAAACAAGGACAAATAAACTTATCGTGTATTACAATCTGGCTAAGTGTTGTTGCCTTTCTGCTCTTAATGTCTACCAAATGTATTAGCAAGTTTCTTCTTGCCTGCTTTGGCTTTAGGATTTATACATAGTACCTGAATTTTTGCTTTAGTAACAGCACAATTAGAGCAAGTAAGTTTCTAGTGTGTTGTCATCTAGTTAAGGGTTATTTTTTTCTCTGCTCTTAATTTCTAGCATATATATATATATATTACCATGTTTCTACTGGCTTCTGATGTAAGGTTCACTTGTAATATCTGATTGCATGCTGATGATTTATAAACAAAACAGTTACTGGCTAGTCTAGTCAGTTGTTAATAATCTGAGAAAATTCTGGTTGTGAAAAGAGTTGAGACATTGCCTTATGTTTTTATATCTGCTAAAATTCAAGCTGCTTATTCTAAAGTTCTTTAATGTCATGTTTGCAGACAGTAAGCTGTGGAGTAGTGAGTGGGAAATAACTGAGATAGATGTTTTACCTGTCCTTCTAGATCTGGAAATCTCCATTATCAGTAATCCCAAACTTGCATATCAGCATATAGCTATTGTTAGTTGTTCTATTTTCTGTCTGCCCTTCAGAACTCTGGAAACTTACATTTTAGTATTCCCAAACTTGCATACCAAGACATGTCACTTGTTAGCTGCCTTATTTCCAGTTTAAAGGCTATACAGTACAAATATACAGCTATGAAGTATAATGTATTATTTATGTTGGTGAAATACTGTTAAATACAACAGGACATAGAAGAATAGTACTATATCTACCCAGTCCAACCACCAAACAATCCTAATTATTTTAATCTGTCTCTCCCCCACTGAACTGAAGACATAGTATCCCTGATGATTCCTGCTGCAAGACAACCTTACTCCCAAGGGAACTTCTACAGTTGAGTTTTACTCCAGTGGTAAAAACACAAAAGGAAAAATGCCTTCAGTTAAAACCAATGGAAGGCAGTTTCCAAGTATCATATTAAACTGCTGAAATATCTTAATTTTCCTGACTTCTGCATCAGTATGTTTTGTACTATACTGTTGAAACTGATTGCAGGGTTTCCCCACCATCTGAAGGGGGAGTAACTGCATTCCATTGAAGTAACTGAATGGTTAAGACCACTCTGTTCATTCTCGCTAAACTAGCGCTCACTTCAATCTTCTGCCCTACCCTCAATTCCCACTCACCCCCACACCATCTTCACTTATCCAAAGATAATCTCTACCACCACATTACTGCCAAACATGATTTGCTGTACATTGTAACTCATCTAACCTTCCAACTTCACCCAACCCTCTATCACAATCCTGTTTACATTTTCATTAACAGAACACTTTCATAACAATTAGCGTGTTATTCAAAGTACTACAATTCACTTACTTCCACTTTCTAGCACATATGACCAATTATCATACACCACTCAACACCATTCTTATGCCCAGTGCACAGTCCATTGATCTCAATGACAATTACTGCCATATTGCATTCCATATAGCCATTTCATTTCATATAGCCCACAACCTTTACAACCTATCTCACATTCATCTTTTCAAACAATTGTATATAAAAGTACCTAACCCAACCCACAAACTAGTAACAAAGAACAAATTCAAAACCAAGTGTCATTATCTATTCCAACTATCCCTACTCAGTCTGCAACTATGCTGTAATATTCAACCTACCTAGACCCAACTACAACAACCCTTCCCATAATAGTCTATATAACCTCACTCCTGCAACTTGGGTAAATAATTCTAGAATTTATAAACATCAGCCTGAGAAGTGTCTGCAATGAACTAACTGAACTGCATGCTTTCATATCTTATTATATCCTGATATTCTTACTATCACAGAAATGTGGCAAAAACCCTAAGTCAAAGTCACTGAAATCCTCCCACCAGGATACACTATTCTTTGAACAGGCCATATATCCAAAAAAAATCAGGTGGAGTGGCTATTATATGCCCAAAATACCTGGGCATGTCCCTTTATCAATTCAGTAACACCAAGATTCTTATTGTCTTACTCAAGTTAAACTCTTATATGACCATATGTATCATAGCCTTTTGCATTGCCCCGGGCAACAACATCAGCAAAACAGAGCACATACTGTCCTGGACATCTATCAATATACCCCAAGAAACCATCATTCTTGGTGTCCTTAACATATACTGGGCCCAAATTGTATCTCATATTTCCACTGCCAGTATTGACCTGTATGGTTTCTATCAGCTCATAAATACATACATCAGAATGCATACTCTAAACTAAACTCAGTAATATCTCTAACTATGGAACACTGTTGTAAAACCTAAGTCACCACCTGCCCAGTTTTGCTAACAGGCCTGTATGCAATCCAGTAAAACATCACATATACAAGAATGTGTATAACCCATCCAGTTTTAATGTAGACAATTTCAATTCCACTCTCAAGAAATACAATTGGAATATATTAACAAATTTTACTTTGGATTTAACAAAACATTTACCAATATACTGAATGAAGATCATCCCATAAAGAGATAAAGGGTTTAAATTAATCCAGCAACATAGCTATCTAAAAGTGTAGACAACTAATACTGCTTAGAGACAAGGCCTGG
The DNA here is from genome assembly GCF_019279795.1 of Protopterus annectens. Classification (NCBI taxonomy): domain Eukaryota; kingdom Metazoa; phylum Chordata; order Ceratodontiformes; family Protopteridae; genus Protopterus; species Protopterus annectens. The sequence goes on along the minus strand of NC_056727.1, from coordinate 342,474,961 downwards.
AAAACATGGCACACCGACACATCCCAGGAAAATTTTTGACCCAAAAGATAGGTAAGAAATAAAACCAAACACAGTATAAGGAGATGCCAAAAAAGTTACTGCTTTAACTTACAGCCAGGTACACCAAAATAATCCAAAAAAAATCTGGTAATCAGTCTAAAATCTACTAATTCTAGGTCAAAGTCAACAACCTACTTCCTTCCCAGAAGATACTTCATCAACAGTCAGTAATAACTTTAAGAAATACTTCATTCTGGCTGTACCCACACCTATCAAAGACAAGCCCCACCATCAAACCAACTGACCTTCACCCACAAAACCCCATGGAAGTCCACTTCTCATTCAAACCTGTCCCTACCTCCACCATAAGAAGATATCTCCCAAAACTAAAACCTGCAAGCTGTTTTGCAGACAATTATCCTTCTCAATTCCTAAAAATTACAGCTGAAGCTCTGTCATATCCGATATCTATAGTAAAAAAGAGATCCATTCTGGAATCTCATGTCTCAGCCATTTGGAGGAAGGAATTCATACTTCCTCTTCATAACGGAGTACCCTTTGCTAATTACTCCATCTTTAGATTAGTTGTCATACTGTCACCATTGTCTAAACTATTAGAAAAGTGTATCCATTCTCAGTTACTGCAATACCTAACAATAAACAATCTTCTCTCCCCACACGACATGGTTTTCATCCCAACCATAGCACCACCACTGCCCTACTTCACTTTGCTGATGCCATTAATAAAAATAGAAATGCCAGAAACCCATTATCATCCTTATTCCTAGACCTACCCAAAATATTTGACATCATCTCTCACCATTAGCAATTACCAAAGCACTCCTCCTTAGGTCTCTCCCTCTCCTGATTTCACAGCTACCTAACAGATTCCAAACTGTCAAGTGGCAACAAAAGTATTCATGATTTCTACCCATCAGTGTAAGAGTGCCACAAGGTTCCACACTTTTACCCCTCATGTTAAACATAACTATAAATTATCTACTCACTGCATTCAAGCACACCACTCTTGTACAATATGAAGATGATGTTAATGTCATCTGCATAGCCTCTAACCTAAAAAAATAAAACTCCAAGAAATTACTCAAGAATCTTTACAACCATAGAATCCTGGCTGAACAGCTCACACTCCTATATAACCCCAAACTCCCCAAAAACTGAAGTATTACTTTTCACTCTTAAAATTTTCTCCCAAAGCAAAACTCTTGTCAAAATCACTTTATTACATAACACTCTGATTGAGCAGCTCCTGAACACTAAATTCTTAGGAGTCATTATTGATGACAACTTGAAATTTGACCCACACTTCCAAACTGTTAAAAACACATCAAAAGCTCAACTTCTTATATAGAACAAAACCTTATCTAACAGACTGAACTTGAGAAACAGTACATAAAACCTACCTACACTAGTATATGCCTCCTCACTCTTTACTAACCTACAAATTTCCATGAAACAAGTAAATTGGACTGAACTCCCCCATCACCTCCACTATAGTCAGCTGCTACTAGCTCATGCTCTAATACACTACCCTGACAAGTGACTGGAACTAAAAGGCATACATCAACGCTATTACTCTACCAAAGCTCTTTGCTTTAAAGATAAACTCCTCCTCTCCATCACTAGCCCCAAATGCATCAGGAGCCTCCTTATACTCAAATTCTGTAGCTACTCTCTGGAGTGCCCTCCCACATACTTTCAGGCTTTTTGAAAGCCAACTGGCATATAAAACACATCTAAGAAGATAGCTCTCAACTTCCTGGCTCTCTATAAGTAAAAAGAAATGAGCAAAGAATAATTGGTACAGAAACAAAAAGACACAATGCAGAAATGTAAAACAGAACCTGTAGCAAAACACAACCATGGTGTCAATAACAAATTGTTCACTCGAATAAACGTTCAAGACATTCATAAGAATGGTAAGTGCTTTCAATAGTTCAACTAGCTTCTTCAGACCAAAAATACAGATTAAAACCAATTAATTAAAATACAAACTATCCAATCAAAATCCCTTGTTTATCTGTCACCTAATAACAGCCAAAGAACTTAAAGTGACGTGCACTTAATAACATCTCAGTGCTATAGTCTTCCTGCTTTCAGCTCCAGTTTCAGAGAAACCTGGTCATTTAAAACAATCCCTGTTGCAGCTTTTAGTTTTAAAATCCAATATAACTCTGCCCTTTCAGTATAATTAATAATATCCAAGAATAAAAAAAAACGTAGAACCAATGCCAACAACACACCAAAAAATCCAAAAGCAAAGTCTTCCGATGGTCAGTAAAAACTAGAAAATGAATCTGCTTTAGCATATAAAAACTTTATTCCACGCTTTTGTCTAAAACAGACTTCTTTAGAAAAACAGTTGAGCCACTAATGGCCAACTTTAAATACTTTTCAAGAGAGCTCATTAAAACCAATTGTTTTCAATTAAGCTCAGTTAAGCTATTAAAGTCATATACACAAATTTTTACTTAAAAAAACAATAAGAATAATGTTAAATACTAAATACACATAACCTTAAAATACTTCACTTAATGCACTAAAACACTAAGGGATATATATATAAATATGTTTGTTTATATATAAACCAGCCCTTTCCAACTTTTTAACTTTTAATTTCCTATATTTCAAAACACACTTAATGTTGATTGCTTCATTTAGACCAGGTTTCCTATCTGCTCCTAGTTTGACCTGCCAAAGGGTTTCCCTTTGCTCTAAATAATTTTTAAAACCCCCACCTCTAGGGTCAGGTTTTAAGATCTCTAGTATGGAAAATATTTTTTATATCCCTTACACTCCTCAGTGTGCTTAAACAATGCATTGTTAACATCCTTCTTCTTTCTACCTTAAAAATGTTCCCTCATATGCTCTATTAAGGTGCGTTTAGTCATCTCTACATAGAATGCTTCAAACCCACTACATAGTCTAATGTAAACTACCCCCTTGGTTTTACATGTTAAATACCCTGGAACCCTATAATAATGTTCAACATGGGGTAACATGACATATGGTGCCTCAAAAATGTGTCTAGAAAAATTACATTGCCCACACTTGAACATCCCAATTGTTTGATTCAAATATGATTGGCCTACCTCCTCAGAACTTTTTTCTAACATTTTTTTAATATTATCATTGTTCCTATGCACAAAACTGGGTTTACACCCCAACACTTTAATTAAATCAGTATTACCCTCTAAGATTTTCCAATTCTTCTGAATAATGTCCCTAATACAGGCACTGTCCACTGTCATGTCTAAGTTACAGACAGTACTTGATATATAACTATTATGTAATACCTGAATTTTGTTACTAACAAAGGGAAGTTTTAATATAGGAGGATATAATGTTTTTCTCCTATCCAAAATATCTGCGCTAAGAGCACAAAGATATTCCTTATCATACCCCCTGTCCACGAACATATGGGTAATTCTATCAAACTCTTGCTGTAAATCCACAGAGGAAATTGTCATATAACAGGCCTGAATATAGTGTCCCTTTGGAATATTCTTCTTCATAAAATAAGGATGGTTGCTCATATAGTACAAATATCCATTCATAAAAGTTTCCTTTCTATGTATTTTGCTGTTAAATAACATTGTCATATCATTTCATTCCAGATGTACAGCCAAAAAATTTACTTTACTTCCACTTTCCCCTTTTACAAATTGCAAAAATACAGACCTGGTATTAAGGTCTTTCAGAAATTGTTCAACAACACAATCATCACCCTCCATTATAAAATTCAAATCATCTACAAATCTAGCATAAAAGAATATTTGATATTCCTACTTTAAACAGTGGCACAGAAAAATAACTTTCTTGGGTGGCGTAAGCTATGGTACCTTGCTGGCTAGGCTGATGTAGGCCCTTGGGCCGATAGTCTAGTACATACCTATGAACCTATGAACCTATAAGAATTGTAGATTCCCAAAAAGCCATTATAGTATTTGCATAAGCTGGTGCAGCTGAAGAATGCATCGCTACCCCTTTGCGTTGTTTGTAAAACTGGCCATTAAATGTAAAGAAATTGTGTTCCAAAAAAATTTCTATTAAACTACATATAACATTAAATGGTGTCCTAAACAACTATTATTTAGTAGAAACTCCCTCACAGCCTTCACACCCTGCAGGTGCGGAACACTAGTGAATAAAGACAGTACATCAATCGTCAAAATAATATGCAGATTATTGTTAAATGCAAAATGGGAAACAAACTGTTTCAACTTATCTAACAAATCCCAAGAATCCTTCAAATATGAGGATAATTTTTGTACTACAGGATTTAACACAGAATCTATGACCAAGGCTATTCCCTCGGTCACAGAATGGGGTGAAGAAACAACAGGTCTAAATGTAGGCTCTTGTCATACTCTTATGAACTTTTGGAATTCCAAAGAGTGTCCCAATCCTTGGTTTCTCAACAAGACAAAAATTATACATTTTAATATCCATTACTTGACTCATTAAAGCATCATATAAAAATGAATGAATGTATTGAAAGCTGTTAAAAATATCCCTAGCATTTACTTGTAAATATTCATCAGTATTGTTAAGCAATTTTAACATAGCTTCATTATACTGTGCAACAGTCATAACTACTATGTTTCCTCCCTTATCACTTTTCATGTATCTTTAATCATGTCTGTTTGTTAATTTAGTCAAAGCTTTATGTTCAGAGGACGTTAAATTGTCATACCAACCTCTGTTCTTAATGCATTTATCCAAATGATTTTTAATGTCTAGTAAACACACCTGCTCAAATACCTTAATAGCGTGATGCAAGATTGGTGTGTAACTAGAAGGTTTAAGGACATGACAGGTATCATGTTCAACATGTTTAAACCAATATCTAGATTCAGTCTGCGGGTATACTGTTTAAAATCAACAACTGTCCAACTATAATCTGCTTTTTTCATAGGCACAAAGTTGAAGCCATATTTCAAAACTTGCATCTGGTTGTCATTCAAAATGACACCAGACAAGTTAATAATATTAAAATTGTCATTGTACCCTCTTACTGTTCATTGGTCGATGATTCCAATGAAATCTGGCCTCTCGTTCTTGTCAATCAAGCCCTGGCATTCTTGTTCTCTTTCTTCGATAAAAAAATTTTGGATGCGTTCCTGTCATGTTCCCTGCATGGCCTACTAAATTACTTGTAAGTTCATTGCCGGCTGAAGCCTCCCCATCCACTACTTCATTCTCCATTTCAGAAGGGGTGGATACGATTTTCTCCACCCTAAAAAACGTCATCAGTAAAGTAGAAGGTTATGATTGGTTACCAAGTTCAGGAGCCCAACATGCCTTATTCAAGGTACTCTTGCAACTAACAGGAACTCTCTTGTTGTTATTATAGGCAGTACCTGGTGGTTTAAAGTTCTTATTTTTTGCATCTGGAACAAAATTAACAAAAGCAGACCCATTTCATAGGCAGTAACATCCCTCAATAATTTGTTGTGTTTCCGATCTATAACCTCGTTCTCATGCACCTCCACCTCCTTCAGAACCTGTTCATAAATGCTGTAAGGATCAAAATCTACTGCCAGAAGACTCACTTCTTCATCAGTCTTTAATATTTCTTCCTTTAAAGATGTTAACTTCTTATAATTATTGTCTATCAATAATTTTAGCAGTTGTAGACCAGCATTGTTAAAAAAGTGTGTCAGTTCTTCAAAGAAAGGGTCTGAAAGGGTAATACCATTAGGGCATTTAAAAAAACCTTAGACTTTTCGGTGCTATTAATCTGTAACTCGATATATCTTTGAAAGTATCTGAGCTCCACATCAAGGGATGGATACGTTTTTAACATCTTACATAAATTGTCACATTTGTTATAAAATTCTTCAGTCTTAGCTTTGGTAATTTTATAGTCCACTTTAAGAAACAGATCATGCCTGTTGTGTAAAACAGAACAAATGTTATACTGTCGTGGTTTCATACGAGTCACTATGGAAGTTATGTTATCAATAGGGATGTTCTTGGTGTTTAAATCAACAACAGTTCTTGCTCATCATCTGAACTAAACACCACTTCACTGGTAACCCCCTGCTTAGTAAGCAAAGCTTTCAAAGTCTTTTGTATGTCAGACAAAGATGATAATAAAATATGTAAATGTCCATTTTCACCCACAGAAGGTGTAGAATGCAAGGTCATATCCAATAATGGATCACTTTTTAGCTCAGCCATCAGAAACCATGTAAACTGCTAACCCAAAATAAAAAGAAAATGTAGAACCAATGCCAACAACAAACCAAAAAATCCAAAAGCAAATTCTTCCGATGGTCAATAAAAACTGGAAAATGAATCAGCTTTAACGTACAAAAACTTTATTCTATGCTTTCATCTAAAACAGACTTCCTCAGAAAAACAGTTGACCCACTAATGACCAACTCTAAATACTTTTCAAGAGAGCTCATTAAAACCAATTGTTCTCAATTAAGCGCAATAAAGCTATTCAAGTCATATACACAAATTCTTACTTAAAAACACTAACATTAATATTAAATACTAAATACACATAACCTTCAAATACTTCACTTAATGCATTAAAACACTAAGGGGTGTATATATAAATATGTTTGTTTATATATAAACCAGCACTCTCAAACTTTTTTAACTTTTAATTTCCTATATTTCAAAAAACACAATGTTGATTGCTTCATTTAGACCAGGTTTACTATCTGCCCCTAGTTTGATCTGCCAAAGGGTTTCCCTTTACTCTAAATCATTTTTAAAATCCCCACCTCTAGGGTCAGGCTGTACGACCTCTAGTATGGAAAATATTTTTTTTTATTTTTCTTACACTCCTCAGTGTGCTTAAACAATGCATTAACAACCTTCTTCTTTATACTATAAAAATGTTCCCTCATATGCTCCATTAACGTGCATGTAGTCATCCCTACATAGAATGCTTCACACCCACTACATAGTCTAATGTAAACTACCCCACTGGTTTTACATGCTAAATATCCTGGAACCCTATAAGTACATTCAACATGGTGTAACATGGCATATGGTCTCTCAAAAATGTATCTACAAAAATTACATTGCCCACACTTGAACATCCCAATTTTTTTATTCAAATATGATAGCCCTATCTCATTAGAACTTTTTTCTAATATTTTTTTAATATTATTATTGTTCCTATACACACAACAGGGTTTACACCCCAACACTTTAAGAAGAATATTTCAAAGGGACAATATATATGGGCCTGTTGTATGACAACTTCCTCCGTGGATTTACAGCAAGAGTTTGACAGAATTACCCATATGTTCTTGGACTGGGGGTATGATAAGGAATATCTTTGTGCTCTTTGGACAGATATTTTGGATAGGAAAGAAACATTATATCCTCTTATATTAAAAGTTCTCTTTGTTAGTAACCAAGGTTTTGTTTAAGTATGTGTATAGATAATTCACAAATATGTAACATAGTTAAAGAAAACTGGAAGATCATTTTAGGACATGAAGATATAAGTAGTGTGGTGGGTGAAAGACCTAGGTTTGTTTATAAGAAGAATTTTAACATCAAAGATATGTTGGAGGTTACCCCACGTGTCATTTCCACAGGTAATGGTCATATGGGGATGTATAAATGTGGAGGTTGCAGGGTGTGTAGGTTCATACACTTGGGTGGAATATTATGTTGGACCCTTTATAGTATAAAGAAGAAGGTTGTTAACAATGCATTGTTTAAGAACACTGAGAAGCGTAAGAGATATATAAAAAAATTATTTTCCATACTAGAGGTCGTACAGCCTGACCCTATAGGTGGGGATTTTAAAAATTATTTAGAGCAAAGGAAAACCATTTGGCAGGTCAAACTAGGGGCATATAGGAAACCTGGTCTAAATGACGCAATCAGCATTGTGTTTTTTGAAATATAGGAAATTAAAAGTTAAAAAAGTTTAAAAGGACTGGTTTATAGATAAACAAACATATTTATATATACCCTTTAGTGTTTTAGTGCATTATGTGAAGTATTTGAAGGTTGTTTTGTGTATTTAGCATTTAACATTATTTTTAGTGTTTTTTTTAAGTAAGAATTTGTGTATATAACTTTAATAGCTTAATTAAGCTTTATTGAAAACAATTGGTTTTAATGAGCTCTCTTGAAAAGTATTTAAAGTTAGTCATTAGTGGTTGAACTGTTTTTCTCAATAAAAAAAAAAAAAAAACATCAGCAGCAACATGGCAGGGTAAAGCAACCAAAAACCAAAAAATATAGGAATCACCCCAAAGCACCAACAATCTGATGAGGAACCCAAGAGTAGTCTTTTAGTGTAAAAACTTTTATTCACTATTCGTCTGAGGACTTCATCAGAAATACACATTACAAATAGTGTGTCAAATTTAAGTATACAAGCCAAAAACAGTCAACCAATCACATTTAAAAATTCATTACATCCATAACATATTTAAAGCCACAAAAACATAAATTAATACATTTAATAAGCATGATGTGTAGAAAAAAACGGACAACTGTTGAACTATTCTTTAAAATAAAAACCTCAAAATTAACATCTGTTATTGGAAGTATATATTTTTATATTTTATATTTTTTATCTTCCTAGTTTTTAAAAAACACTTGATGTTGACAATATCTTTGAGGCCTAGAGGATAATAGGAGGCCAACTTAACCTGCTATTCCACTTCTTTTTGTTCCACCTTGCTCTTAAAATTCCCCCCTCTAACATCTTTACTAACTAATTCTAAAACAGAAAACATGAACTTGTTCCAATCGGGGCATACTAAGGAATGTTTGTACAATGCATTGTTGGAATTCCTAGTTTTGATGGCATAAACGTGTTCTAAAATTGTATACCCAAACCACATGTGGACATACCCACATAAAATGTGGGACATCCACTACACATAGCCACATAGACTATACCCTCTGTGTTACAATCTATTCTGGTGGGATCAGTAAGTTTGCAATCTAAATGCCTCAACATAATAGTAGCATAATGGTAGTAACAAAATGAAGGTATTAAATAATAGTTATACATCAAGTACTTTCTGTAACTTAGACATGACACTGGACAGTGCCTGTATTAGGGACATTATTCAGAAGAATTGGAAAATCTTGGAGGGTAATACTGATTTAATTAAAGTGTTTGGGTGTAAAATCAGGGAACATGATGGGAACATGCCCAAAACCTTTTTTTATTGAAGAAGGAGAGCAAGAATGCCAGGGCTCAAACAACAAGGGCGAGAGGCCAGATTTTGTCTGAATCATCAAACGACAAACAGTAGGAAGGTACAATGACAATTTTAATGTTATTAACTTATCTGGTATTGTTTTGAATGACAACCACATGCAAGTTTTGAAATATAGCTTTAACTTTGTGCCAACGAAAAAAGCAGATTATAGTCGGACAGTTAATTGTAAACAGTATACCCACAGACTGAATCTAGAATATTTGTTTAAACATGTTGAACATGATACCTGTTGTTTCCTTAAACCTTCTAGTTACACACCAGTCTTGCATTAAATGGTTAATGTATTTGAGGAGGTGTGTTTACTAGACATTAAAAATCATTTGGATAAATGAATTAAGAACAGAGGTTGGTATGGCAATTTAAGGTCCTCTGAACGTAAAGCTTTAAATGAATTAATGAATAGACATGATTTAAGATACATGAAAAGTGATAAAGAAGGAAACATAGTAGTTATGACTGTTGAACAGTATAATGAAGCTATGTTAAAATTGCTTAACAATACTGATGAATATTTACAAGTAAATGCTAGGGATATTTTTAACAGCTTTCAATGCATTCATTCATTTTTATATGATGCTTTAATGAGTCAAGTAATGGATATTAAAATGTATAATTTTTGTCTTGTTGAGAAGCCAAGGGTTGGGACACTCTTCGGTATCCCAAAAGTTTGTAAGAATATGACAGAGCCTCCATTTAGACCTGTTGTTTCTTCACCCCATTCTGTGTCTGAGGAAATAGCCTTGGTCATAAATTCTGTGTTAAATCCTGTAGTACAAGAATTAGCCTCATATTTGAAGGATTCTTAGGATTTGTTAGATAAGTTGAGACAGTTTTTTTCCCATTTTGCATTTAACAAGAATCAGCATATTATTTTGATGATTGATGTAGTGTCTTTATTCAATAGTATTCTGCACCTGCAGGGTATGGAGGCTGTGAGGGAGTTTCTATTGAATAATAGTAGTTTAGGATACCATGAAGTTAATCTTATATGTAGTTTAATAGAAATTGTTTTGGCACATAATTTCTTTACATTTAATGGCCTGTTTTACAAACAATGCAAAGGGGTAGCGATGGGTTCCTCAGCTGCACCGGGTTATGCAAACAATGTAATGGCTTTTTGAGAATCTACTATTCCTACTGAATTAAAGCAGGAATATCATATATTCTTTTACGCTAGATTTGTAATGGAGGGTGATGATTGTGTTGTTGAACAATATCTGAAAGACCTTAATACCAGGTTTGGATTTTTACAATTTGTAAAAGGGGAAAGTGGAAGTAAAGTACATTTTTTGGATGTATGTCTGGAATGGAATGATATGAATATGTTATTTGACAGCAAAATACATAGAAATGAAACTTTTACGAATGGATATTCGCACTAAAAAAGCAACCATCCTTCTTTTATGAAGAAGAATATTCCAAAGGGACAATATATATGGGCCTGCCGTATGACAACTTCCTCTATGGATTTACAGCAAGAGTTTGATAGAATTACCCATATGTTCTTGGACTGGGGGTATGATAAGGAATATCTTTGTGCTCTTAGCGTGGGTATTTTGGATAGGAGAGAAACATTATATCCTCTTATATTAAAACTTCCCTATGTTAGTAACAAAATGAAGGTATTAAATAATAGTTATACATCAAGTACTGTCTGTAACTTAGACATGACAGTGGACAGTGCCTGTGTTAGGGACATTATTCCGAAGAAGTGGAAAATCTTGGAGGGTAATACTGATTTAAAAGTGCTGGGGTGTAAACCCAGTTTTGTATATAGGAACAATAGCAATATTAAAAAATTGTTAGAAAAACCTTCTGAGGAGGTAGGTCTATCATATTTGAATAAAAAAATTGGGATGTTCAAGGGTGGGCAATGTAATTTTTGTAGATACGTTTCTGAGGAATCATATGTCATGTTACCCCATGTTGAACGTACTTCTAGGGTTCCAGGGTATTTAACATGTAAAACCAGGGGGATAGTTTACATTGGACTATGCAGTGGATGTGAAGCATTCTATATAGGAATGACTACACGCACCTTAATGGAGCATATGAGGGAACATTTTTATAGTATAAAGAAGAAGGTTGTTAACAATCATTGCTTAAGCACACTGAGGAGTGTAAGAAATATAAACAAATTTTATTTTCCATACTAGAGGTCGTAAAACCTGATCCTAGCGGTGAAGATTTTAAAAATTATTTAGAGCAAAGGGAAACCCTTTGGCATGTCAAAATATAGGCAGATAGGAAACCTGGACTAAATGAAGCAATCAACATTAAGTGTTTCTTGAAATATAGGAAATTAAAAGTTAAAAAGTTTGAAAGGACTGGTTTATATATAAACAAACATATTTATATATACCATTTAATGGTTTAGTGCACTAAGTGAAGTATTTGAAGGTTGTTATGTGTATTTAGTATTTAACATTATTTTTAGTGATTTTTAAGTAAGAATTTGTGCATATGACTTCAATAGCTTAATTGAGCTTAATTGAGAACAATTGGTTTTAATGAGCTCTCTTGAAAAGTATTTAAAGTTGGCCATTAGTGGCTCAACTGTTTTTCTAAAGACATCTGTTTTAGACGAAAGCATGGAATAAAGTTTGTATATGCTAAAGCAGATTCATTTTCCAGTTTTTATTGACCATCGGAAGCATTTGCTTTTGGATTTTTTAATTAATACTATCCCCCATACATACACTTACAGATACATTCACTATTATTAAAAGACTAAAAATATGTTGTTCACCATTCTGTATCATATGTTTAGCTAAAGCGCTTATTTCATTACCCTTCCGTGCACAATACAAATGGTCCCTGATGTACTTCCTCAAACTCTAGTTAGTCTTTCCAACATAAAAATCCTTACAGGATATGCAATATGCAACATATATCAAATTTTGTCTATTACAGTCTCCATATACTGAAAAATAATATTTATTATATAATTCAGCATGTTTGAACTTATTACTATTGTCAGTATATTCACAAAATTTACCCTTGTTCCACTTGAAAGTGCCTTGTGAAACCCTACAATTAGAAATTAAATCTGACTTAGTGGAATAACAATGTTGCCTTTTTAAAGAATTCTTATTCTTATTGAAAGCATTTATTAGACTGTAGTATACTGTAATTAACTGGAAACAACTGAAATGAGACCAACATGAAAGTCTTTATCTGTTAATTACCCAAACTCGTGCTGAACAGGTGTCAGTCTCTCCTTTATGGGCCAAGTCTTTTGTACTTTTCAGAATGAATTCGTAAACACTGCCGTTCATTTAATGAGGCTTTATTAGATGTTCACAATATCCGAATACTGTCTTCATTAACAGTGCTGATAAACAATAACAGTCTGTAGAAATGCTGGGATGCTGGTTAGTAATAATAGTGCTGCTAAATATATCCAAAAATTTCTGCACGTCTTCTTATTCTCCTGACTAATGTACACTAAAAGTCTTTATCTGACCTGTCTTCTGTACTCAGGCTCGAGTGTCTGTATTGTGGCTTAATCTGCTCTGTAATGTCAGGTCAAATGAATTAACTGACTGACTTCTCTAACTGTATCTGAAGTATATTTTAATACCAAAACACTGTAATGCTTTACATGCCATCTTTGCCTTGGTTCTCAGGCCTTGTCTTGTTTTGCAGTCTTTTAGGGGCCCAGCCGTCCAGTTATCTAATATTTCCTTCCTTGATTCTTCCCTTGAGAAGGAGAAGAGAAAAAGAACAGTCTGTAATCTTCCCTTGTGAACTGTTATCTCCCATGCTTGACCAGCAAGGTTATTCTTCTTCTTAACTGTCTTTTAAATGAAACACATTTTACCTTGTAGTCTGTCTAATGTCTAATAACTACTTTAAAATGGAAGTCCCTAATCTAACACTTATAATAAAATGGGAGTTGGTGCCCCACTATCCATCCTATTTGTTCATCAGTGTGCAATAATGGCCAATGTTTAATGATAATATATTTTTAACACCTTAATATTTCTACTATATGCAATGGACATGCTCATACCTTTGCTATAATTGTGGGGAGATTGTAAATATTTACTTGATGATGAAAAATAAAGTTTAGCCTTTGTGATCCTAGCCATAATGGCTGATTTCATACTCCCACTAATCTCCTTATTTTTACACCCTCTGCTACTCAAATGTCAGTGTAGATGTTCTGATTTCTGTTCAAATTCCCTCTCTACAACATGTAATCTAGACAGTCTCATTGATTTCCCCTTGACAACATTATGATATACATGTGTAGGATGCATACAAGACCTATGCACATAAGGCACGCTATAGCATTCCTTACGGAACAGTCTAGCAGTAAAATTATTGTTATTATTATATTATATTTAATGTAATATAATTATCCGATTGCCTAATAATTTGTACATTTAAAAACTCAGCACTCTTTATGGAAGAAGACATAGAAATTTTCAAAAAACATGATGCAAATATTGCCAAAGGTCCAAATTTGTGCTATCATCCCATCCCACAAGAAAAAAATATTGTCAACAAACCAGCGATAAAAATATATGTCATCTGAATGTGTGAGAGTTAAATTATAAAGTCACTTTCCCACTGTGCCATGACCATATTGGTGTAGCTATTGGGACAAGATTTCCTCATAGCTATGCCAGAAATTTGTAAATAGTAATTACCATCAAAGGTAAAAACATTATTCTCTAAAATGGTTTCCAAAAAGAGGCATATCAAATCCATATACTTCACACTATATTTACTGTACTGTGTCAAAAAGCATTTAACCATAGAAATGTCTTTTACCATGAGGTATCACCGTAAACAGTGATTGCATATCCAGGGTTACCATTGAATGTAGTGGGCACTCTATTATCACTAGTACATTCTTAAAGATCTCTAAAAAATGTTGTGTATCATGTAAAACCTAGTCATATTGATTTAAAATAGGTCTAAGTTTTTCTCTACATATAAGGAAAGGAATTCTGTAGACCACCCACCCCCAACTACAATGGGTCTGAGACTGGGTCTAGTAGGATGTTTATGAATTATAGGCATGCCATGGAAAACAGGTACCAATGGTGCTTCAACTGTACAAAGCTCATATAGTTCTCTGTTAATAATCCCATTGGCATAACAGTCATTCAACATATTCGTAATCATTCAAGACATATCTAGTATGTCATTCATATTAATCATTTTCTATGTTTCAGCATCATTAAGCATATCATTCATCATATTAAAATAAAAACTGCTATCCATGATGACCATAGAACCACTCTTATCAACAGGTCTAATTACTATATCCCCAGCATTTTTAAGGTCATGTACTGCTTGCTGTTCATCCCAAGATAAGTTGACAAACCCATTACCCCGATGATTATTTTGTAGCAAATTGATAATATCACATTCACACATCTTCCCAAAAGTAACTACTATGGAGTGGTTCTGATGTGTAAATAAACTCATTTTTTTAAATTATTGACTCAATAATCATTGGTTTCATTATTAAACATAATCTTTAACATTCAATTTCTGAAAAACATCCGTAACTTAATCATAGTCTCTGCAAGGTCTGCCAGTTGCTAAGGGATAAACAATAACCCCTTTTCTAACACTGATGCCTCAACAGCTGATAAATGCCTCTGTGAAATATTAAAGACTAAGGATTGATCATAGGCTTTCACATCTTCTTGACCATGTGACATATGAACTCCTCCATTGGTTGTTTGCACTTCATCCTACCTCTGCTCAAAGACCATTCAGTAGCTCTCATTGTTTTCAATCTGATATGTAGGGGTACGATCAGAAAAACCTGTTGCATCGCAGTAGGCACTTTCCTCCTACCAACAGGTATGTTTTGGGCATGTAGCTCTGTAGCTGTACATCTCCAGGATAAGTATAACATCGACTTTATTTTTCCTCTTCTACTACACCTTTGCTCTCCTCTACTTTGTTACCAATGTCTCTCTTAACTCTTTTAAGACTCATTAGATTTATATCTCAAAATTAAATCAACCTTTTGCTATCCACCCTATGTAAATAACTGAGTACTCTGTATTATGACATTTATTTTACTGTATAGTTATTTATTTGACTATAGCAGTAGTCCATAGTATAATTAGTATAAGAAGCCTTACTACTGTATGCATAGATACTAGCTTATCTATTTTGACATCGTCAAATGTATTTTAATTGTATTCTACCTGACATTGTTGATATTATATAACTTAAAAGGTTTTGATTGCACTATGTGTTCTGGAGATTTTCTCCCTTGGCCTTCACTGAAAAGAAGCCTTTGTGCCCAGCCACACTTCCTGATAAACAAATGTAAAATAAATAAATAAACAAATAAATAAAAAAATCCCTTCATCTGCACTTATATATTTTGTCCCATCCTTGGGATATCAAATGGCACCTTTCCCTTTCTTTTTCCCTTCTGCAGGTCACGATGGTACTACTGAGCTCCTTCAGTCTCTGTTCAATGCAGATCTGACAAAAACAGTATTTGAATTGGGTGAGCAGGTTGTGTGTCTCACTGGGGCAGGGAGTTCAGGCTTATCCTAGGCAGGTAGCATGTGTTAGTTGTCTGCCTTGCCTCAGCCATGTCTGAAATAGATGGCCAAACTAGCAGTTGACTTGAGAATGACATGCTGGGTCACTTCACATGAGCCTGTCTTGCAGAAAATTGCAGACTTGCCAGAAAAGTTGGACATTGCTATTAGATCATCAGAATAGGGTGTGGACCACATCACTGACCAATGAGATCCATCTACTGCATCACAGTGAAATCCCTTTATACTGTTCAGTCGCTGGCATGCTGCCTACTTCCCACACTGTCTACAGGCCTTTGTCTGCCCTATTTTTGTAAGTTTGAGGGTATCCCATGTCTTTTGCTTATAGTGTGCCAGTCTTCCTGTATTTATCTGTATTGTTTCATATTTGTCTGCTCTCACTGCCCACCCCCCCGACTTACTTTCTCTCTTGCTCTTCTTTTCCTTTCACCCTTCCCATCATACCTTCCCCACTCTCTTAATATATATATATATATATATATATATATATATATATATATATATATATATATATATATATATATATATGGGATCCGGACACATGCTCGATTAGCATATATCCTAATCACAAAACATCAAACACACATACACAAAAGCGCTTAACATCAAAAAGTGCTTCCATGTATGTATGCCTGTTTTGTAGATCGGACTACAGTCCGGGTAAGGGAAAATTCCCTTTTCCCCACTGTAGTGCGATCTTGGAGTCAGAATAATAAAGTAGGGGGGTGAAGCCCCCTGCAGAAACGTAGATTTTGTTTTTGAACTACACATACACGGAAGCGCTTTTCGATGTTAAGTGCTTTCGTGTATGTGCGTTCGATGTTTTGTGATTCGGACATATGCTAGTCGAGCATGTGTCCTAGACCCATATATATATATATATATATATATATATATATATATATATATATATATATATGTGTGTGTGTGTGTGTGTGTGTGTGTGTGTGTGTGCATGTGCGTGTGTGTGTACGTGTGTGTGTGCATGTGTGTGTTTGTGTGCAGGTATGTAAAATGTGAAACCAGTCCCTGTAAACATCAGTTGCACCCCCTCCAACTTACATATTTCCCTTCTATGGACACATTTGTTTGATATTACCTTCTTTACTGATTTCTTAGATGATTTTTACATCACTTAGCACCAGTATGGTGTCCAGCTGACTGGGTAGCAGATAACAGGACTTTAACATATGTTACATTAGTGTCTAGCATCAAACATTTGCAGAAGTTATGGATATAGGCTACCTATTGTAGCCATAATATGTGTTCTTGTAAGCTTGTGCAAGGAAGAAAGACACCATTGCCTTGCCCTTCTGCAAATCTCTTCCTATGCATTATGTGACTGAAACTGAAACTTCCATCCTGCCTGTATGCATCCATATGCTGAAGATGATTTAGTGAAGAAAATTTGGGAGAGACAGGAAAAAGGCAAGAGGGAATAAAAACATCTAGCAAAGAGATTCGTTGACTGCATAAAAGAAGATCAAGTGGTGCTGACTGCCTATCTGGTCAACATGTATGTACTTGGTCATTCCTGTTCACTTTACACAACTGCCACTCTGTGACATAAAGCTTTTACCACTCTGTAGTGCATTTGTACAAATCTTGGCCCTTGTTTTGCATTATTAAATACTTCCTTTTCTTTTTCTTTTCTATAGCTATCTGTTCATTTCTCTTCATAGAACCAAACAGCACCTCATCTCTGTTTGTTTGTAATAATCTGTAACAGGCAAATAATATATCACCTTACTATAACCTCAACTAAGGACAGTTTTATAGTATGGCAGTATCTAGTTAAAAAAATCTATCCTTTGTATACATTTAAGGGTGGAAACTTTGTCCATGTAAAAATTGTTCAGAACTCATTAGTTTTCCATATAATTTAAACTTTATAAACTTAGCATTCTTTCCTTTTATAAGCACAACTAAAAAGGTAGTATGCTTTTATATGTATGTCATTAGTGTTGATCCAGATTTATTACTATTAAGAGATGCAGCAAAGACTTTCAGCCACGGGGGACTTGTTTTGCAAATGAATATCAAATTTTCAGATTAACTTTGGTGACATATACTCTGTTTCTTTAAAAAAAGTGTATAATAAATGTATTCCTTCTCAACTGAACTCATTACTAGGTTAGTGTATAATTAAATAAAGAAACTACCATTTCAGTGCCTTTAATTTGTACATCTTGTGTTTAAAAAGGAAAAAAAACATTATACAAGCTAAAGAACACATTTATAATAAAATTACTTTTTAGTGATTCACTCATAAAAGTTGTAATAATGCTTCCAGCCCATCTAAATGACAAATTGTAGAGTGATCTGTAATGTCTAGAGGCATAACGTGCATAAACTCATGGCAAATTAGTTTACTAATATATTAAATAAAGTATACAAATTCCCTGATGAATGATTCTTCACTGACAATATACTTAAATAGTTATTGATTAACATTTTTACCTACATCACCTGAAAATTCAGACATTACACTAAATCAGTTTAAATTTTTGGCAAACAACAGAAAGTCTGTGTATAGTGAGTGGGACATTTACATTTCTTTTCCACATAATCATTATAAGAATAACCAAGAGATAACACAATTTGTTGGTGGTATTTCATTAAAAGAATTCAGGGCAGTATATTATTCTTTCATTTCCAACTTTATTTAAATTGTTTCATATGTTTACTAAACAGTTGCATGTATTCTACCATAATTAAAATATCCATATTTCGGTCATTATCTATTGACTTTAAAAGGACATTATTGTTATTGCATTTAACATTTTGCAGAGTTAACCATTATTGTTCTGTCATGTTACATATAAAATCATTCCTATTCAATTCTCTTTGAAATTTGTCAGACTTAACATTAATGGATCTGAAAAAGGTCTTAACAATGTCATTTTGAAAGTTGGGTATAGCTACTGTGACTATCTAAATGACCACTGCTAATTTCACAACATGCATTAACATTCTGTTCAAAATGTTTACAACATGGAAAAATTAAGACTGATTATCAGAATCATTATCATCACTATCTGTTCTCCAGTGAAATGGTCCCATAGTTGTATATTTACAGACAAAAAAACATAATGAAGAATTTTTCATAATTAACTTAAATTATTTTTTGTGGAACAATGGGAGTACACTACAGTGACAACAGTTCAGTTTTTGTTGAAATACTTTGTAGTCACTTAATTGGTGGCCTGAGAAACTGATCATATCATTATCATCCAAACTATTATCTCTATAGTCATTTAAAAAGTCTGAGGTTAACATTACAACTTTGCATTTATTTTTCCAAGAAAGAAATGTCACTACTGTTCTCTACATTTTGCATTTATCCAGCTCACCATCGCAATAATAGTTTTTGGGACCTCATTTTTTTCTGCTGAAATCTACAGAAATTAAATTTATTTAATGATGACTTTTGCATAACTTGATTTTCTTCCTCACTGTCTTTTGTTATATTTATATCTATATCTGTATATACATCTATCCATATATATATATATATATATATATATATATATATATATATATATATATATATATATATATATATATGTGTAGATATATATGTCTGAATATGTATATATATATATATATATATATATATATATATATATATATATTTAAAGATATATATATATATATATATATATATACACATATACAGGTCTACTTGAAAATATTGAAAACCCACTTATGCACAAATCAAAAGGACAAGACAATTTTGCCAAAAACATAGTTTCATTTCATGAACACCCAGATCACTGCAGGTTTACTCTGGGAAATGAACTACTTGGCCACCAACACATTAAAAACAAACCAAAACAAATCAAACCCAACCAAGTGGGCCTCCCCACACACACCTCCCCCTAACTAAATATATCAACTCCAAGATTGCACTATAGTGGTAAAAAGGGCAAAGTTCACCATGGTGGCCAAGTGGTGAATTTCCTGCAGTAAAATTGTGGTAATCCAGGTGTTCAGGAATCTAAGTTTTTGGCAAAGTGATCTTGTTGTTGTGGAGTTCGGTGAAATGGGTTTTTGATAATTACAGGTAGACCCATATATATGCATACATGTGCGTGTGTGTGTATATGTGTGTGTGTGTGTGTGTGTGTGTGTGTGTGTGTGTGTGTGTGTGTGTGTGTGTGTGTGTGTGTGTATATATATATATATATATATATATATATATATATATATATATATATATATATATATATATATATATATATATATATATATATATATATATATATATCAACTCTTTTTCACGTTGTTAATTTAATTTCTGTTTGAACCAGATATTTTGAGGCTATGATAGAGGAGCTCAACATCAAGTCTGCCTTCTGTGTCTCTCCCATCCCTCTCATTTGTAATATTCTATTTTTACAAGCAGAACATTTTATAGCTTGTAAAACACTTCATATTTTTCAATCAGATCTTCCACCAGTGAAGAAAGTTGTGTTTTTGTGTCAATAGCTAACAAATCATTGCTGATTTTATTCCTCTGTAGTTTTACCACTAACTCATTTTGCAGATCTCGTTTATCTCTGTCTAACTTATTGTCTTTCAGTAGATGTCCTTCTATCAAATGTTGACTCATTAAAAAAAGCATTGATGTGCTGCATTATCCAGTAAAGGTGGAATCATTTATCATTAGCAGTCACTGAGGACAACAACTGTAGCAGTCTATAATCCACAAGGAGTTTTCTTGGCTTTTTGTATTTATTCAAACATTTTAAACTGAGCCAACTCTTTGTTTCTTGAATTGTCAACATCTCCAGTTTGTTAGTTCTTTAATTCTTGTGCTTAACTCTGGAGTTTCTACAGATCTTAGTTGTATGAAAAGATTGCTTTACTGTTTGTTTATTTGCCAGCTTTAAGTTTCTAAAATGTCTTTTGTTTTGTTATTAGAACAGCTAACTTCTTTAATTCAGATATGCTCTGCTGACTCAGCCCAACAGCTGTCCTCAATGGAGGACAAAATGACTATCTACAAAATTGTTATCACTGCCAATAAGTACTTAGTTCATATAGAAACAAAACAATAAAAGGCCCTTGCAAAGAAATTACCCATCCCAGTGAAAACTAAAAACTCTTATTTAATTTTATTGCATGACTTAGCACATACAATATTTATTAGAAACTCAAAGTACATCACACTTGCCTTCTAGATAGTAAAAAACATATTTATAAATAATGAAAATTAGAAAAGAAATAGTAAAACTAACATTGAAGTAACCAATTAAAACATCATTTATAATTAATAACTTGGGTTAATTAAAGGTCCCCATTTTCTGTATACATCCTTGAGTTTTCTAATTTTTCCTTCAGCTTTGAAGGAAGTCATTCTTATTCCTGCAATGAAAAGGCCAACACTAGACACCAATATACTTCATAATATTCCCTAAGTCTAAGCTTACATTTTTAGGAAAGTTTATTGAGAATGTTGTTTTTTAAGTAACTTCAAACTCATCTTATAGATAATGGACTCATGGACCCCTTTCAGTCTGAGTTTTGTAACTGTTGCAGTCCAGAAAATGTCTTTGATTGGTTAGATAGTGATCTCTTGCTTGGCAGAGACTGCCAATACTCTTCAGTGTTGGTACTTCCGGATCTCTCAGCAGTATATGATACTGTTAATGAAGGCCTTTTGCTTGACTGATCAATGTGTCATTGTTGTGGTCTCTCCTCCATTGTCTTGCACTGGTGTACATCTTTTTGAAAGGGTTTGACTTGGCTAGAACACATTTATTTCTACACCAATTAAGTTATGGAGTTCTACAAGATTCGTTCTTGGGCCCATTATTCTTTACAGTTTGCATGGTCCCATTGGAAGTCTGTGTTAAGGAGAGGGGGATTGGGATACCATAGCTATGTGGATGACACTCATATCTACCTCTCCTTTTGGCAAGATGAAATGGTGAATATAAAGAAAACAATCAAATCTACCTCTTTTTCCTGCAGTGTGAAATGGCAAGTGTATATTCATTTGCTGAACATCCTGCAGCCATTCACTTTTGGTTGTCATTTCATCAGCTGAAAGTGAACACCACCAAAACTGAGGCTATGGCAGTTCATGCTACCTTGAGGGATTTGAGTGTCTCTTCACTTCATAATTTCATCTACCATAATAAGAACAAGCTTGACTTTGTTGGAAAGTTGTGCAACCTTTTTGCTATCCTAGACCATAAGCTGACATTGCAGGACTATGTGTGAGCTGTTATAAATATTGTTTCCATTTAGAAAAAGACATCTCTAAGACAAAGCACTTTTTCCTCAAGTTGATTTCTCTGTGATAGTTCATTATTTAGTCTCTTTTAGGCCAAATTATTCCAGTATCTTTACCTGGGGCAAGACAACACTGAATTGGACAACTTACAGTTAGTGCAAAATTCTGCTGCCAGGTTATTCACTGGTAGTACCTGTTATTCTCATATTACTCCTATTCTGGGGAGCCAAAAGTGGTTGCTGGTACAATTCAGAATATATATTTTTTAATTTTGGTATTTGTGTACTTATCTATTCCTGACTTGGATACCTCTCATCTAAAAGAGTAATTGGTAATATATAACCTAACTAGGGCTCTATGCTTACCCACTTAGGGGATGCTGGTGGTTCACAGATATGTCTGGAGAAATCTGGCATTTGCTCTTTTGCTTATCAGGCATCCCATCTGTGGAACTTGATACCTCGCTGCCTTTCAGAGTGTCCCTCATTGGCTGTCTTCTACAGCTGCTTCAAAACTTATCTTTTTGATATTGCATATGAGGGGGTTGAATGATATAATGACTGTTGTTTTTTGTTTCTCCCTATTTATGTTATTTTTTTATACTTGATAGTTCATTATCATTTCTCTTTTAATCTTACATCTGTATCTGGTCTTTTGTTGATAAAATATATACATAAAATTGAAGCTGAAGCTGAAGCATGCTCATACAATTTGGATTTAAGGTACTAATTTTAACTATGCATGTGATATCCATAAAGAGAAGCCTGCTTCAATGTCATTTCACTTCTTTCAGACTTAAGTGTTTACTCTATTGTTGAGGTCTTTAAACTATCCACACTGACCTTATATACTGTTTCAAAATAGACTGCTAATGGACTTTCTTTTCTTTAATTTGCAGTATCTTTAATATGTACCTGTATGGAAAGATTAAATTTTCCACTGTCTTTCTCAATACAAAATACTGGACAGAAACATGTATATACAACTCTCTCAATAATGTATGACAAATGACATATACTAGAGATCTGCATTCCAATGGTCTTCATAAGGGTAGTATTGATAAATGTGCTTAAGTTATAACACGTATACGGAGTCTTCCCATTCATATGGTGTTGAACTGCCCTTACTAATAGGTTCATAGGTTCATAATTATTTACTAGGCTAATAACCACAAGGGCTTTTTTAATCCTAGCCGTGCATCCCAAATTACTGACAAGTTCTGATACCCTTGATAAGTGTACGCAGGAGTTTGCAAGATACAAGTAGGGGCCTGGGAGATGAACCATTTACAGGTTGCCTATATTCATTAGAGACATAGGTGCCAAACCAGTGATGAATTTCCTGTTCCCCATCCAATTGTGTAAGTTGCACTTGAATTGGGCTAGGGAGGAACACTGCTTCACCTCTTCACCTAGACGGGGAGCCTGTTCCTTAGACGGGATAGTCTCTGGGATACATACTTTTCACTCCAGCATGTCTTATTTATACTACAGGCAAGGTTTAAATCTTTAGAACTGGTAATTCTGGTGCTGTTTGTTTTGCAGATATGCAAGGGGCCCATCAGAGTGGAGTCTGACAATGCCCTGCATGCCAGGCATAGATCTCCCCTCAAAAGCCTGTAGGAGACAGAATACAGGGATAGGGCTTTGCTGCAGTCTTATTAGAACATTTTACTTACCCCCTGTATTTTTTAGTGAGGAACCTTTGTGAGCATTCCAACTGTTGGATATGCCTGGTTAGGTACATACCAAAAGGGCATTGTACTCAATGATAGGTCTGATGAATGCCAAATATAGCCAAACAATGACTTCCTTCGACTTAGATACCATACCTCAATATCCAAATTCTTACCAAATCAGCTCTTCAGTTTGAAAATGACACCACCCTCAAATTAAACCCTAAAATATCAATCAACATTTTAGGATGCTATTTCCCACCAGGCCAAAATATACCTCCCCTTGAAAACCTACTAGACTTTGCCAATCTTTCCCTACCCCAAGAAACTATCATCCTTGGGGACTTTAACATCAGTTGGCTATCCTGCAACAGCAGCCACCCAGCCCTCCACCTAAATCTCCATGGTTTCTCTCAGCTAATTCAAACCCCTACTAAGATCAATAAAAACCACAATAACCACACCATTCTTGACTGGGTCTTAGTTAACAAAGCCCCTCACACCTACCTGGCAGGCTGTTTACCTGACTCCCACAGTGACCATTCACCAACCTTCCTACTAAAAAAAATCACATTAATGATTGCAAACCCATTACCCATAGATTTATTCACAACAAAGCTAATTTTAACACCAACTCCTTCACCTCATCCCACCAGAACGTAAACTGGTCACCTCTAAAGTATCTCAACCTAGACGAAGCGGTCCATTTCTTTAAAAGTACTTTCCTCAACATGCTTAGCTCCCATGCCCCCTTGAGAAAAACCAGAATCAGAACTAAGAGCTCCCCCGGCTACCAAAAAACACCAGGGGCCTTATGAAAACCAGGGATAAAACATGGGAACGCTGGTGCATAACTAAAAACCCCCTCAGATAGGCAACTCTTCCTTGAACTACGTAACAAGGTCAAAAAGCAAGTAAAAGCAGACAAAGCCCTTTTCTATAAGATGTCCCTAAACTCTTCCCAAAAGAACCCCAAGCAATTCTGGTCTACAATTAACTCTATAATCTGCCCAGGAAAAGTAAGCACCCCCCCCCCCACCAACCACCCCTCTTTCCACCAGTAGCATTGCTGATTCCTTCAATAAACACCACAGAATCAGTTCTATCCTTAACAAAAAAGCACTTCCCTACACTAATTCCACTCTCACCCAACCCAAAATCACCCCTCCTTATCTTCTTTCACTCCACAGTACCCACCTCCTACATAAAAAGACTCCTGACAAAACTAAAACCCACAAAACTAGCAGCCGACTACCTGCCCACTGAATACCTAAAGATAGTAGCTGAAGTCCTAGATTATCCTATCCATATTAATCAACCACTCCATATCTGAATCCTATGTATCCATGCTATGGAAAATATAACACATCATTCTCTCAACAAAGGTGGCCCCTCCACTGACCTCTCCATCTACCACCCCATTGCCATCCTCTCCCCCCCTCTCCAAGATACTCGAAAAATGCATCAACTCACAGGTCTCCAAATTCCTCCTTAACAATAACCTCCTCTGCAATACCCAGCATGGTATCATACCACACCACAGCATGACAACTGCTCTCCTCTCCTTCACCAACACTATCCTCCATCACAAAAGCAATGGCCTCCTCTCCTCTGCTGTATTTCTGGATCTATCTAAAGCCTTTGACATTGTGTCACACAATCTACTACTCTCTGCTCTGTCTGACCTCTCTTTCTCCGCACTAGCCATAAACTGGTTCCACAGCTCTACAAGGCTGCCAGCAATCAGTAATCTGGGACAACATTCTATCCACTAGTCTTCCTATTACTCTCTGCGTTCCCCAAGGATCCATCCTTGGCCCCCTACTTTTCTCCCTTTTCTCCAATAATCTGCACTCTGACACCAAACATGCCTCCCTCATACAGTATGCAGATAATTCCACTCTCATCTGCTCAGCCCCAACCCTAACAGAACTCCAACAGATCACCCAAGAATCTTTCTTTTCAGTTGAAATCTGGCTATCTAATTCCCTGCTTCTCCTCAATCCAAATAAAACCAAACTCCTCATCTTCCAATCCTCCAAATCTACCCCAAACACCCCAAACTTCACTATTCAAGTGAAGCATAATATCTCCATTTCACCAACAGTTCACACAAAACTACTTGGCATACAGATTAACAATAATCTCAGATTTGACACCCACATATCACTAACAATAAAAAGTTCACAAAAAAATGGGTGCCTTATATAGAAGCCAACAATACCTCACCAAACAAGCAAGAATCTCTATCACCAATTCCCAACTAATCTCCACTCTACTCTATGCATCACCTATACTTACAAATCTTAGACAGTGTGACCTACACAAACTCAAAGCTTGCTACAATAAAATCACAAAATTTGCCACTGGTGCCTCTTATTGCAGCCACCACTGTGTTGCCCTTAGAGACCTTGACTGGCTTATGACTTTGTTTATAAGTTGTGCAACATAGAATGATTTCCACACTATTGTAGACATTTGATGGTCACAGGCTAGATTAATATCTATGTGTGTCCCTAAGTCCCTGACTACTGGGTCAGCTCTAACAGGTGTGTTGTCAAAATGATGGTGGATGACTTCCCAAATGATACTATTATGCATTTCTTGGCATTTAGTTTTAGTTCATGGGTCTGACACCAGTTGTTTGTCTGTGTCAGTCCTTCCTGGAGAGCATTTGTGTCAGTGTGGGATTCAATGACAGCTCCCAATTTACCATTATCTGCAAATTTAGTCAGCTAGAAATAACTGACATTGGCCTTGATTTTAGAGAAATAAATGCCAGAAAGAACTGGCCCAGGGATTGAACCCTGAAGGACTCCACTTGTGACTGGCCTCTTTGTAGAGGTGGGCTCCCCAATTCTAACTTCCTGGGTCTTGTCCGTGAGCCAGTTGGCTATCCAATGGGTGATATATGAGTTTGTACCTAACCTCCTGAGTTTGTCAACTATGCTCGAGTGGAGTACTGTGTCAAATGCCTTGGCCAGATCAAGGTAGACAGTGTGAACCATTTTTTTCCTTATCCATTGCTTTGGTTACCTTCTCAAAGAAGTCCACCAGGTTGAGTAGGCATGATCTGCCCTTGACAAAAACAAACTGGGTTGGTTCCAGTGTCTGGAGGTTTATTATATCTCTATTGCTTGATTCCATGATAACTCTTTCCATGGCTTTACATATAAGACAGTGAGACTCATGGATTTGTAGGTTCCAAGGTCTATAGATGGCCCACCTTTGTGTAGAGGGATGACTCTTGCTGTTCTCCATTCATGAGGCATGAAGCCTGTTGGAGGCTACAGTTAAATAGTAATTCTAGAGTTTCTGATAGATCATGTGTCATGCTATTTAGAAGACATCATGGGATATTGTCTGGGCCTATCAATGCAGTGTTCTTGGTCTTAGAAAGAGCATTAATGACCTGTCCCCTAGTGATAGTAGGGGGAGTTATATTTGATGGTATTTCCTGATGGAAGGTTGAGGGGGAGAGAAGGGTAAAGTTGGAGCTGAATTTATCAGCCAGGAGGTTTGCTATACTGTATCTGCTGGCTCATTATAGGTGGCTC
This sequence comes from Protopterus annectens, assembly GCF_019279795.1. NCBI lineage: Eukaryota > Metazoa > Chordata > Ceratodontiformes > Protopteridae > Protopterus > Protopterus annectens. The sequence goes on along the minus strand of NC_056727.1, from coordinate 342,447,692 downwards.
CATTTATAATGAGGTCTGAACACAAATGTGTATTGCCTTTGAGGTTGCTGACATAGCTA
>NC_056727.1:342440133-342442633 GCF_019279795.1 Protopterus annectens | reverse complement strand
CCCCACAGGTATGGAATAACTACACCTACCCCAAATACCTGCAGGTAACCTGTCCTGACCTGTGAAACAGGAATTAAACCACACCTTAAACTGACCTTTGTCAACAGTCATACCTGACATGTAAACCTGAGCTAAGCATGGATAATACCTACAGTTTAATGTAAACTAAGCATGGTTAATGGGGGATGTAGCTATGTTATGTCTGTTACCCTCTATGAATGTGATCACCCCAGTATTAATTGGGATACATATCTGGGGTCAATGTTGAGCTCTACACCCCAGACCAACACTGACAATGGACAAGCATACAGTCCGAGTGTCCCAGTTGACAGATGTGAACAAAATGCATGACGTTGCATGTGTGTATGTGGGAGCAAGCAGGTGTAAGCCTGTTTGGCCGCCGGTATGCGAGTACCACACTGGTGAAACAATGTAGAGGCTAACTGAGTGCAAGATGCAGCAACCAGAGGTCAGTAATGTGGTGCTTCATGCAAACAAGTGCATACCTGCCTACAAATGTTCTACAGTGCCTTAGTCACTCTGTAGCCAACAGCTGTTGTTGTAGCCATTAACAAAAGAATCTGCACTGCCAGGTTACAACCCCCCAACCCTGCACACTGTAGTAGATGTGAGTTCCACTAAGCCATGGCAGATACACATTCAGCTGCTGTGATCACAAACACATCATCCAGCATAGGCATCCAATAGTATAGGAAATGTATATGTGTGTAGATTAATACCAGAACACGTCCATTGCTCAACCACAGTATTATGAGCAATCTATGTGCAGCACAGAACAGTGGCTGTCCAATCATACTGTGAGAACAGTATTCCTGCATAATATCAAAGGGAATAATGATATACGGTGCACACCGTGGGGGCATGTGAGCATGCTTCATGCACAGTATGTCACACCTGGGGCATTGTTTCTGTGGAACAGGGAGATGATGTTGGCCAGGTGTGTGAGCAAACCGCTGCTACACAATACCCTGGCAGGATGCTACCAGTGGGAGAAGCACTGTAGACCAGCTAGGTCGACTCTTGACACAACAACAGGTCCGTCCCTGGTGGGATGAACCAACAGTTGTGGGTCACATCGATGTCACCACCAGTATCAGAGGAGGATCGGGGAAGGCTGGTACGTACGTGGACTAAACAGATGAAGAGACTGCAGATGCTTGGGTGGGGACAGTATACTGGAGGTGTACCGAGATATGCAGAGAGGGAAATGTGTGGAGGTGTAGTATGGCAAGGCTAGCAACCAGGGAATGGATGGATGCTGTGTACGTGGAGCTTGTGAACTGGGGGAAGGGAACATGGTTATGTCATTATGGTAGACATATGCAAACCAAGCAAAACAGCAATAGTGTAGTGGCCAGAGCATCCGTCTAACACGCATGTATTCCCGGGTCAAGTCCCACTGCAGCACATCCTATTTTCCATGTGATATCCACATGTTAACTTCATTGTGCTGTATAACCTACTAAGTAACATTTATATTTGCACAGGAGTACTGCCTTAAATGCACATGTGAAGTGTCATACTGACTAAGGCACTAGTAAGCATGCGTAAGCGCATAACTGCAGTAGTACGCATGGATAAGCAGTTGTAAGTGTGTGTACGTATATTCACGTGGGGGTAAGCATTGCCTAGATAGATTGAGCTAAGTAGATGCTAGCTGCATGTAAGGTGATGCAACCCGAGCTTAGAATTGCTTAGCTCTGCGAATATCCACGCACACCCGCGTATGGCCACTCAAATGTCCCTAACTCACTCTGTATCTGACAGCTGGTGTTCTGCCCTGAAACACAATATACAGCCTGTGGAAGGCCCACACCCGAAACGCTGCACATCATACCCTACGTGATTTACCATTAAACCATGACAGATGTACATCACCACTCATTCCACATGCATATCATCAAGCACAATCAGTCAACAGCACAGGGAATGTAGTAATAACACACCACACAACCTCTTAATGCATGAATCACGGACATGGTGCACCATAATGTGGGTACATATAGAGATATCTGTCATATCCTGCTCTAATGCACTTCAAACGTTGCAAGTTACACAGTTATATGTGGTAGAACACATATATTGCTGGACATGAAATGCCTGAAACACGTACGTGTCGGCATGAATGACTGATCTCAGTCCTAAGGTCATCCATGTCAAATGCCAAGAGAATGAGGTACAGGCCACACATATAGGCCGAACATGCTTGGACATATGGACAGCTATACATCTGTTAATGTAGAGAGATAGACAGCTATAGGTATATATATAAATATAATAACAAGTCCAAAGTGCCCACGAAAGGAAAAACTCGTAGTTGGATAAAAAATCTGCTTTATTGTAATCCACAAAAGCTTCGTTAACATTAACGCTCTTTCATACCATACGTTTTCGTCCACTCTGGACTTCATCAGATAACTTTCTCCCTTCCTTCAATGCGTTTATAAACGTAACTTACGCTGTCTAAAACTGCTGCCTG
>NC_056727.1:342387633-342437633 GCF_019279795.1 Protopterus annectens | reverse complement strand
GGTTGCCATGACAGTGATAATTGGAAGTACTACACATGTAATTTTATATATATATATATATATATATATACATATATATATATATATATATATATATATATATATATATATATATATATATATATGGCTATCTGGATACGTACATGTCCATATCGTCCCACCATATGTCCTGGACATGGAGTGTAGCCCTACCCCAGCCCCTATAGTCCCAATGTAGTAGTGCAGGGGGATGTCTGGTATGTATAGCTGGTATATTAATAGACATATGCTACTGTCATTGGGATTGTTGTCACAGACACGGTGTGTGTGGAAGCTGACATCTGCTCATAACATGTGTGCCATTCACTACTGACAGACATCCTAAGGTTATCATGGTACGGTACCTGAATATATAGCAGGCCCGACAGCCATGTCACAGCACAGAGTAGGATACACCTGTGTGACAGTGCATTACCACAACTAATGTGAACACAGCTTCATGTGGTACGGTAGCATAATAGTACAGTATATGAACTATCTGTCCTACACCATCCTCATATGTGCCACTTACAGAATGACCCTACATATACTGGGCTGCAACACATTCCAGTCTGATGGCTGTCTGTGGTATGGGACATGTGTGTGTGTATGGCCCAACACATATGTAAGGTAATACGGTACCATACAGTGGGGCAGCATGTAACAACAGATAGAAGGGGAGCTAGAACAATGACATTTACCACAGTCTGTGCACAGGCCATAGTACGTATTAACAATACACACACTGCCAACATTCACCATCACTACACAGACCTCAGTACTGTACAAACATCCACAGGATTTCCAGGTTATGTCATTAAGTGCAACCCCTACTGTACATGACATGTGTAGCACTCTGATATATCACTGGGGTGTTATCAGATATGTTGACACTATCTATGGTGTACAGCACATATGCACCACTTCTTGCACGACATATGTACAAAGGTTGACAGAGGTGTGGCTGACAGCACATACACAGGGCCAGTATAGACATGTTGATGTGATACCCTCATTAATCTACCATTGTAACGGGGTTTGTTGCAACATATGTCCAATGAGGGATATGTAGTCAGTAACTGTCATGGCCTTCACCATCAACAGACGGCAATCCTCACAGTACCTTCTGCATTCCATGGATAGATGCATCGTGGCTAACACATGACACAAAAGACACAACACTGCCCACTCTGCAGATGAGCCTGCAGATGGGGATTCCTAATATACATGGAACTGACATGGCAGGTATTGTGACATGTACTCTCGGCATATCCAGACAAACACTATTAATCCAGCATTACTCCATATGCAGTATAGCAGCACTTACAGTTCGTAGTCAAGTCAGGCACATCTCCCTCCTGTTTGTTGCCCTCTTCCTACAGTGTATGTTGTTAGAGGTAAATCCCCAACCCATCTGAAATGCTGTTTGCCAAACGGCATTTGTAACTCCTGCTCACAGTGACAGACAAGGGCCAACACCACCAGGATATTCCCAGGTATTAAAGTGCGTTTCCATGCAATTGGCTATGGGAATGTTACCACACCATTTCCACATGCAATCGGCTAGGGAAGGCCTGCAATTCATGCAGAGTCTATCAGCTGATCATGATAATCACATTAAACACACATGCTGCTGCATAAGCAATGCAGGTGTGGGCCTTCACATCCACCAGAGAGGGAGTGGGGTAGGCAGACAGAGGTGTATACATGTCAGGCAGAAGTGGGAGGGTAAAACCGACACATGTCTGTGTCACACACCTACAATCACAGGGTATCAAACACCTGACAGCTATGTAGTGCTATCACAGTCCGATGCTGTTATTGGATGCGCCACATGGGTTATCTGGTGGGAAGCACTCAGAACATATATGTGATTGTGAGTGACATCTGCAACAGGGATATGGTAGATATACAGTAGATGATGTACACATGCCTGTCTGCATGAACAGGTGCCAGGGTCAGCACATGCACACTCACACAGGGATGCACACACATTAACACACTTGGCATGGCCAGGAGTGTAAACCATCCCTAGTGGGATTGCCACAACACATCAATGTGCAGGGAATACATGCACCACAGGGGTGATACGGAGGTCATATGGGCAGTGAGTATGAGGGGGTGTCAGACATAAGGCGGCATGCTTCACTGTGGCCTGGAGGGAGTAGTGCATGTGGATGTGGACATACGCACCATACAACACACAGGGTCCAGTTCGGACATGCATGGGTGCATGTCTGCACAGGTGTGTGGTGGCCAACAGTGCCAGCAGGCTATAAAAGGGTAGGCGATGGGTAAACCTTGGCATCAGCCCACATGACTATGGTCTGCATTGTGGCACAGATGTGTAGCTTCTGCATTTGCTTGCACAGGTGGGTATTGCATCCGTCTTCCAGGCACCTGGGTGACTATTGTGTGTGGCCAATGCTGTGCATCATTTGCCATGTATGTGTTCCCTAGTTGATGACTTGGATGGTGTCTAGGATGTGCACACCTCCCACATGCATATAGAGTGACATGTGGAACTGTACCTGGGGTGCCTGGCCCATGCTGTGAACACAGCTTATCATCAGATGTGCCAGTCTTGCCCACGTGTGGCAATGAGTGGTACTGGTCAGCAGATTTACTCTGCATCCACATTGATAGCATGCTAACACATTTCCTTATGTCAGCATCATCTGTCCATACAGACCATGTTATGTCCATTGTGAGTCACATGTGAAGGCACAGTGGGGTTGCTAATTGTGATTGGCAGGCCTTGATGTCACATGTATTGGTATGGCTTTGCACCCCAGCCTCTCAGCCATTTACATCTGTTATCCCTGTATGGTTGACGTGATATATAGTAGGGCCACCATAAATGAAATTAGCAAAATCCCTACACATTGCCCACAGGTGTCACAGACTCACAATCACCTCTACACAGGATACAAGTTACAAACACACACACCTGTCATGTCTGGGAGTAGAACCCCTACCTTGCTGGTTTATTACACTACAGCACTACGCAGTTATATTACGTGCCACGGACATTACTGAAGTTCATTTTCCCCAAAGGTGTATTTCACAATTAATGACATCAGCAGGACTACCAAACTAGGGCATTTGTAATGTACTGCGAGTGAGTAGCCTATAATGCATTGCTCCATACACAGACACTGAGACACACACACACAAACGGAACTGGCATGGATGGAGATGGAACACTACCACATTTCTAAATCACACTACAGCAGTACGCAGTTACAGAATATACTACGGTGATTACTGGGATATCAGTTTCCCAGAGGTGTACTTCTAGATGAGTGACATCAGCAGCCTTGGCAAAGTAGAGTATTTGTATTGTATGGAGTGTGAGTAGCCTAAAAAGCATTGCTTTTTACCCAGTCAGACACACACAGACTCACAAACAAACACACACAGTTGCCAGGGTTGGGGGTTTAAACACCTACCTAACAAGTTTATCACACTACAGCAGTACACAGTTACAGAATATACTACAGCGATTACTGGGATATCAATTTCCCAGAGGTGTGCTTCTAGATGAGTGACATCAGCAGCCTTGGCAAAGTAGTGTGTTTGTATTGTATGGAGTGTGAGTAGCCTAAAAAGCATTGCTCTCTACCCAGTCAGACACACACAGATGCTAGGACTGAGGTACGGACACCTACCTAACTAGCCTATTACACTACAGCAGTATGCAGTTACAGGCCATGCCACGGCGATTACGGGGCGATTAATTTCCCAGAGGTGTACTTCTAGATAAGTGAGATCAGCAGCCTTGGCAAAGTAGTGTATTTGTATTGTATGGAGTGTGAGTAGCCTAAAAAGCATTGCTCTCTACCCAGTCAGACACACACACATATGCTTAACTAGTTTATCACACTACAGCAGTACGCAGTTACAGGACACGCCACAGCAATTACTGGGTTATCATGTTCCCAGAGGTGTACGTCTAGGTGAGTGATATCAGCAGCCTTGGCAAAATGGAGTATTTGTATTGTACGGAGTGTGAGCAGCCTAAAAAGCATTGCTGTTTACCCAGTCAGACTCACACACAGTTGCCATGGCTGGGGCTTTAACACTTACCTAACTAATTTATCACACGACAGCAGTACGCAGTTACAAAATGTGCCACAGTGGTTACCGAGCTATCACTTTCCCAGAGGTGCACTTCTAGATGAGTGACATCAGCAGCCTTGGCAAAGTGGAGTGTTTGTATTGTATGGAGTGTGAGTAGCCTAAAAAGCATTGCTCTCTCCCCAGTAAGACACACAAACACACACAGTTGCCAGGGCTGGAGTTCGAACACCTACCTAACTAATTTATCACATTACACAGTTATAGGATGTGCCATGGCGATTACTGGGCTATCACATTCCCAGAGGTGTACTTCTAGATGAGTGACATCACCAGCCTTACCAAAGTTGAATATATGTATTGCACAGAGTGTAAGTAGCCTAACAAGCATTTCACTCTATACAGTCAGAGGCAGACAGGCACACACACAAACACACACTCACACAATTGACAGGCCTGGGGTTAGTACTACTACCTGACTACTCTGTCACTACAGCAGTACGCAGTTATGGGATGCACCATGCATTTTACTGAGCTATAGCTCTCCCAAAGGTGTAATTGACATTGGATAACCTCAGCAGGCTTGTCATACTACTGCTATGGGGAGGGAAGTGTGTGCATGGGCCATACCACATTCATGTAAGGGTTGACATGCCACATGCGTTCACACATGGGGTCATATGTCACAGGTGCATGTATACAGCTACTGGATGGCTGCTTCCTTGTACACTCTTGTTGCACAGCTGGCACATACACCACATAGTCTGTCATGCTGACAGGTACTGGTGACTAGTATCCACAGTGGGTGACATCTGCACCCCATGTGTTGGGGGCCCTCAGGCTGTGTGCCAGTTGGGACAGGCCTGCATGGCTCCTTGTCACGGTCACCCTCTTCCACACATCTATGCCCATGTGCCTGTGGCTTATTATAGTGTGTTGTCCTTACATATTTGTCTGTATTCCTATCCACTGTGTGTGCAAGGCAGGAGTGGTGCATACTGACATGTGTTCGCAATGAGAACTGCAACATCCAGATATGTCTGGTCCACTGGTGTTTGCAGACATGGCCTTCATGTGTTTAAGTGTGTGAGCATGCCCAGTATGACCTCTCAGTATGTTGTTGACTGACATTGCCTTCATTCCTCTAAGTGTGTGAGCATGCTCAGTATGGCCATCTGTGTTGCATGTGTGAACCACGTCCAGGTTGTTTGTACTGTGGTGCTCACCTTTTGTTGTACACTGACAGGTAGCATGCTGTGTCTGCAGAGTATCCATCGGTCATTTGCCATTGACTGTTGCTACATTTCTGCATAGCGGGGAGGGGGACACCTGACTGTTTCTACTGTTCTAGACAGGAGAGGGGGGCACACCTGACTGTTACTCTATGTGTACATTGGATGTGGGGGGGTGTACCTGACACTTGTACACATTTGCTAGGACTGTACTGGTATGTCAGGTACTCCATCTCAGTCTGTAGTCTTATCTCTCCTGCTGGCTAGGGCTTACCAGTGTAGTACAGATCCTAGCTTTGTTTACCTACATATTTATGTCTGACTTCCTAGCCTTTACAACTTACATCTGACTGCCTGGCCTGCTGCAGTCTGTCATTGTAGGCCTTGGGGAGGGGTTAACCATAGGGCGCATTCAGAGGCCATAGTACAGCATTTGTTTTTGTTTGTCTTTACCTGTCCTGCTACCTGAGACTGTTGCTGGGTATGTGATCCTTCCTGACTGGTATGTGTGGCTCTTATGGACACCCATATCACTCAGGCCATTTCCTGCAGTGGGTTTTGTCACCCTGTGTAGTACTGGCTACTATGGTGACTCCAGTATGTGTTACAGATCTCATGCTGCCACTATGGGTGTCTACTCTCTGCTGCCTTGACATCCGGCCACCCAATTCCGTTGCATGTTCACATCCATACCATAGTTACAGGTAAAAACACATCCTACTCCATTTGACAATTGGTAGGTTAACTGATTTACCTTGAGGGTGTGCCAGACTTGAGGATGGTGCTGGAGAGCTGCCTATGCTGGATGCCCATAGTACACTCCCTATACATGGTTAGACACAGGTAGTGTCATGTTTGGCATCCCTTTTTCTGTCTGTGTGTGTCAGAGAGAGGTGTCATTCCCTGGGACCCTACTGTGTCAGTGCATATGCTATGTGTTGCCTCTTTGCCAAGGCCAGGGCATACTGGGCATGACCCCTTCTGCCTACTGGAGCAGGCTCAGGTTGTTCCTCCTCCGAGTCACTCTGTATCTGTACAGGCCTTGGCAGTGGTGGGGGGGTGTGGCCCTGCCCCATGCTGTTCCTGCTGCAGCTGTTTCTGCAGGATCATATTGTGTAGCACAGCACATACCAGTACTATTTGGGTACATGTAGCTGTTGAATACTGCAGGGCTCCACCGGATGTGTCCAGACACCGGAACCGTGACATGAGCATCCCAAACACATGCTCTATTATATGTCTGGCCTGTGCATGTGCATCATTATGGAGTTGTTGTTCAGGTGTGTGTGCATTTCTGATGGGTGTCATCAGCCACGGCTCCAGTGGGTACCCAGCATCCCCCAAAAGGTGACCGTAAGGGATGTCCACATTGGCAAATCTGTGGTACAGCTGTGTCAGTTGCCATATGTGTGAATCGTCATAGCTTCCAGGGCAGCCAGCACACACATTCAGTATAATGCCCTGGGCATCACATATGACCTGGCAGTTGATGGGGGTGATGCCCCTGTGGTTGATGTAGGCCCTACCCTGCTCACCGGGTAGTGCTTTGATGCATAAGTGCGTGCAGTCTATAGCACTCACTACCCCAGGGTAGTTAGCTATTTGGTGGAAGAGATACATATTGCGGGTCAACACCTCACATCTGTTGAGGAAATATACATTCTCACTGGCATGTGCTGACATGGCATCCAGGAACTGGTGGACTACTCTGGATGCTGATGCCTGTAAGATGCTCATGTTATCCCCAGTTGTAGTTTGAGAGGTACTTGTGGCTAGCAAACCTAGACCTGCACATACCTTGGTATCCACTGGGATAGGTTCCCCTCGGCCAGTGTGGTGTGTCAGGTGTGGCCTGCACAGCTCAACGACTTGCTGTAGGAGGTGTCTCTCCACCCTATAGCGCTCCACTATCTCCAGCTCATGTAGCCCCTGGTAGGTTACCCTGGGTCTGTACACTCTTCTCTGTCTCCTCACTGTGGGTTGTTTGGCAGCATTGACATCCTCACCACCCTCAGCCTCTTGCACATGTTGTTCTATGTTGCCTGCTGCATCCCTTCTCATTTTGCAGGTTTGGTTTTAAAATTTCCCCGCTTGTATACACCGGTGGTGTAGAGTGTGGAAAAACCTGCGGGATAGGTGTTTACTTGGTTTATAGTGGTATTCTGGGCTGGGCTGTTCTGCTTCCTGTGTGATTAGCTGATTCTGATACATTTCACCTGGCAGCTCAGCTAGTTCTCCTTGATTACCTTCCTACTGCTGTTTTCCCTTCCCATTGCCTCCCTGTTTAGGCTTGTGTGCGCGCTGTGCAATCGGAGTGCTCAAATGTGCATAGAGCTGCTTTTTCCTGGTTTAACTTCCTTTTTCTTCCTGTACAACCCTGTGTGTGACACACACACCCGCTTAGACTTTGTAAAGAGTGCTAGGCAGGTTTAGACACACCCCTAGCTTAGCTGTGCTATGCTAGGAGCAATCCCAAGCCAAAGGTCTCCAATCCACTTACAGTATGTCTGGCACCCCCCCATGATGTCACTTATATCCTAGTCTTGTACCCAGCTATTTATACTCTTATACTCTTGGGACCTGCCTCACACCCTGGGAAAATCTGGGATTCTGGGAGAACATTGATATCTGTGCAGTAACAGAAACCTGGTTCAGGGCTCCCGAGAGCACCCCAGCACTACCAGGTTATACCTCATACCATGCTTTTCGGCCCCAAAACTTGGACCGAACCACGAAAGGAGGGGGAGTATCGATATTCATCAAAGATACCCACACCTCCAGGTTGGTGGCGAAGCACGAAGCATCAGAGACTATCCATGTGCAACTAACAGTGGGTAAAACTGCCTTCCAGTTTATAGCCTGCTACAGACCACCCTCCCAAACCCAGGAACCCCACTCAGCCTTCCTGAGAACACTGGAAAATATGAAGGTCTCTCCAAACACCATTATATTGGGCGACTTCAACTACCCAAACATAGACTGGGTGCATTACTCTAGCTCCAACACCCTAGCCCAAAGGTTCCTAGAATTTATAAACTCAAATGCTATGGAACAACTTGTTACCACTCCCACAAGAGGGAAAAACATACTGGACCTGATCATCACCAACAAGGGGACTCTATGCTCCAGACCAGAAGTGTATCCCTCACTGGTAAGATCAGACCATAAACTAATCTCACTGGATATTCACATCCCGATCCCACCCCCTGCCCAGAAAACCACAGTGAAAAACTTCTCTAAAGCAAATTTCACACTCCTCAAAACTGAGGTGGAATCCTTCAAAGCCCCCTGGCCTGTGGAAAATACGGCCCAGACAACAGAATCCTTTATAAACGCATTCTATGAACACCTTCAGGAATGCATGGATCATGCGATCCCAAATAAAACCAAGACCCAATCCTCCAAAGGCAGACGTCCTGTCTGGTGGACCCCAGCCATAAACAAACTATACAATAGAAGGAGGAAGCTACTAAATGATAGAGCAAAATCCCAAAAAGGGAAGGCATCACTGATCAGTATTAGCAAAAAACTACTGGCACACATAAAATTGTCTAAGGCCAGCTTCGAGAGAAAAATTGCACAGGACACTAAGGATAATCACAAGGCTTTCTTTAGTTATGTTAGGAACCTGGGTGGTAATTCCCAGATATGCTCAGAATTAGTCCAAAATGACAAAAAATACACCGAACCTACAGACATTGCCAACATCCTAGCTGACAGGTTCAGTGCAAACTTCTCCCACCCCTCCCCACCGAAAGGGCAAATATCTATCCCAGCGGAGTGCTTCCTCTGACATCTCAGATGCTCAGGTAAGAGCCGCCCTCTCCAAAGCAAAAAACACAGCATCAATGGGACCAGATGGTGTCCCGGGCTGTGTCCTACATGAACTCCAAGAAGAGCTAAACCCAAACATAAAACTAGTGTTCAATCTCAGCCTTACTACAGGATAGTTGCCCAAAGAGTGGCGTACAGCAATAGTGGTCCCTCTCCATAAAGGTGGTGCCTCAACGGATCCTGGAAACTATCGCCCCATAAGCCTGACTAGCTTGGTCTGCAAAGCTATGGAAAGGATCATCATGGACCTCATAAATAAAGATATTGGGGACCTACAAACACTGGGTCCTACCCAGTTCGGCTTTGTTAAGGGCAGATCCTGCCTCTTAAACCTGGTTGATTTCTTTGAAACAGTCACCAAGGCCATTGACGAGGGGAAGGTGGTCCACACAGCCTGGACCTCGCAAAAGCCTTCGATACAATACCCCACTCGGGCATTATAGATAAGCTCACCAGCTTAAATATAAACCCCTATGTCACTAGATGGATTGCAAATTGGCTCAAGGACAGAACCCACATGGTTAGAATTGCTGGAGCCATGTCAGACTCCAAACCAGTTACAAGTGGTGTCCCACAAGGCTCAGTCCTGGGACCTCTCTTGTTCAGTATATATTTCTCAGAGGTACAGGCCAACATGGAAGGACTGTGGCTGACCAAGTTCGCAGATGACTGCAAACTGGGTGCCATAATCGACTCTCCAGCCGACACAAGCGTCCTCCAGAAGGTCCTCATAGAAACAGACAACTGGTGCCAGAGCCATGGCCTCAAGCTAAATGCCAAAAAGTGTATAGTCATCCCCTTTGGCAAAAACAAAGTGCCCACAAATTACCACATAGGTGGTAATCCATTAAGTACAGAAGAAGTAATTAGGGACCTGGGGACCCAAGTTGATAGCAATCTCTCATTTGACAACCACGTGGCCAAAGTGGTTAGAAAAACATTTTATATAGCCCACCTAATCATGAAGGGATTCACATCTAGATCAGGGGACGTCATCGTGCCTCTTTACTCATCCCTCATCAGGCCCATAATTGAGTACAATGCCCCTTTTGGGATGTACCTTACCAGACACCTGCAGCAACTGGAAAGACCCCAAAATTACCTCACCAAGAGGATCAAAGGGCTCAAACAGATGCCATATGCTGCCCGGTTAAAGAAACTCCAGCTCTACTCAGTGGCATACCACCTGTTCAGAGGCGATCTGTGCCTGACGTATAAGGCCATGTCCAACCCGGAATTAATGGACATGCTGCACCTCAGAAAATCCAAATCCCATCGAGCTATGCGCTCGAGAGACTTGAACCTCAGCACTGAAATAAATAGGACATGCTGGAGGGACAGATTCATAACCCAGAGGCTCCCTTCACTCTGGAATAAAATCCCAGTCCAGGTTAGGCAGAGTCCCTCATTGACTCTCTTCAAGAGGAATCTTGATGAGTGGATGGGAGATCGTAGGTTTACCCCGGGTATCACTTCTGTGTCACTGTTAGACAGAGGCACAGTATACTAACCTCGAAAAAGGGCATAGCAAAATAAATTTAAAATGGGTGGCGAAAGCCAAACACATTCTGGCTAGGCTTATAAATGCCCTAGGGTAGATAGCCTAGTATGAACCTATGAACCTATGAACCTATTCACTAACCCTTCCCTCATTTGCATAGGATTGCCTGCTAATGTATAGTTACATGTCCAACACTGAGCCTCCCCCTTAGCAACCATTACTCACTGTCCAGGTTGTCTTCTGACTGCCATTGACTTACATGGCGGAATACTGATTTTAGTTAGAATGCTTATTTTAGGTTTATTTTACTAATTTCCTCCCGATCGCATTTGCATGTCTCTGCCCTATGCTTAACCAGGCAAGATCAGCGAAAAGAAAATTAAAAGTTATTTTTTTTTTTTTTTTACATTTTGCAATGCCAATGGCCTTCTACTTGGACACTGGCATGCTTCCTCAATGATATGCAGCCTTTATTTGGAGCTGTCATAGCTCCATTTTTGTAGATTGCAGAACTGTACTTGGTTACTAACCGAGTACATTTCTGCACACTGCACTTGTCCTGCACAGAAGGCTGCCAGCTTCCTGGATCGCATATTACCCTCATTTGCATGATTTTCACCTGTAAATGAGGGTAATTTGCATACAGGAGCTCGGTCCATGCAGGATTAGCCTAAGAGCTTATGTGCACTTCCCGGGGGCTGGTTCCTGGATCGCACATCGGCCATATTGCCAAAAATAGCTCTTAAACTAATCCTGCATGCTATAAAAGGCTTCGTAAATCTGGGGGTATGTCTGTTCATCTTATAAACAGTTGAAAATGGGTGTGATGTGAGGGTATGAAGGACAAAAACATCAAGTAGAGGTAAGCATGCAGGGATACCCATGAAAACTGTAGGGGAAGAAAGGCATTATTTTTCTTTGTAAGGTTTACAAAAGAAGGGGTAAGTAGAAGGTAGTAAAGGACGACTGTAGAATTGAGGAAGATGGGCAGAAAGAAGGGCAGACAAACAAGCATATGACAGAAACTCGTACAGACAGGTGTAGTATATACACAAAAAGGTGGGAAAGACAGCATAAAGATACAGACAGAGTGGATAAGTGGTGATGGAGATGGCTGGATAACAAGAAATAAGAATGACACGTAAGAGAGAAAAAATTACCAGGGCTGGGATAGGGTAGAGTCTTTGCATGGTCAGATGCCAGTTTCACCCAGAGGACAATAAACTGAAGCATAAGTCTCCAATATGGCTGATGTTATGGGTTGCTCCCCCTTGGGGCCCACTGTGTGGCCTGGAGGCTCTGCTTGCCATGCCAGAAGATGCTTCACATTACCAGTGCAGGTATCTAGATGTCAGCACACACCTGCAACCACAAGTTCTGACAACTAATGCTAGGAGGCCTGGATAAGCTCTAAGTCCCCTTCAGTCCACTTTCAGAAAATGACTCTTTGTCCCCATTCCCCATGAAGAAAACACTGCTGTGGTAGACACTTGGTCACTACTAATAACCTGTTACCAGATGCATCAGCCAGACCAGACCAAGGTGAACACAACTTCACCTTCTCCTATTCTATACATGGACCTGCAAGACAGTGTCACTGTAGGAAAAAAATGACCAGACATATGTGCTGCAAACAATGTCGCAATTATATAATGGAGTGGCTTAGATGACATACACACTCTCCTGCTGTATGAGGTGCTCCAACCTTCTACAACATGCAGCTATATTTAGCTATTGCTACTCTGTTGCTATAAAACACTTTGAATCACTGTTCCTTTGCTGGCACTGCTCATCACAATGTGGAACATTGGGAGCAACCCTCATGAATCCGTCAAGCTCATGTGAGGCATCCACCTTCTACAAAGAGACATAATAATTGCAAAGCAAGCATTCCCTGAAGTTCCTGCACAGTAAAGGCAGGGAAATTCTACTCTGTCTGGCACACCATACTGCATTTCTTAGTAAATGAAGTAGACATGGTGACTCAATCAGGTTTGAGGAGCAAAACAGTAGCCCTGTCCACACAGAAGCATACTTGTGCATCACATGTTGCAAAATGTAATGTTACACTGAGGTACTAAGATGTGGCTAGACCAATGATCTGCAGTGTTATGGGTGTGCACAGGCTTTATACACAGCATATTGTTTATGTGCTTCATGGCTGTTGTGATGACCATGACTAGCAATAAGTCTGGGTAGCTCATTGCACATTGGCATTGATGGTCAGAAAGTGATGCTAACTGCACTCATTAGTATTGTTGCCCTTCAAAGTGGACCTTGTAAGCATGACACAAAGCAGTGGTACAATTTTGTGCAACAGTGCTTGCAGTCATATAACTATTAAATGGGGGAGTATCAGTACAGTTTTGTACACTTGGAGATTCACAGAGTTTAGGAAGATATCTTACCTAGTGAAGTACTTCAACAAGAACAACAATCTCTATGGTAGATTTTTGTGACAGTCTCTGACTGTTATAGACTTACTCATTAAATCTCCATATTGTTTTGTGTCATGCATGTGTTGTAATACATATGCTTGCACATGTTCAGCTCTCTCATGGCACTGCAATAAAAACAACCAAAGCTTAAGTCAGGAATATTTTGGCACAGTATAACTACTATAATACCTGCCAATTTTGGTCAGTCTTCTGGAATTTACTTGTCTTCTATCGTTATAATTTGACCGCTTGAACTTCGCTCTCATGATCAACCTTAGCCATTCAGGAATAAATCCTTGCATACTTTCTTCCCCTCACTGCCATTAAAGCTATAATATTTTGTTAGCTATGAACAATCTCCAGCTTGTACAATTGGTAATGACATATAAAGACCTTTTTTATTGACTTCATGTAAATTTATTTGCTATTTTTATACTGCTAGCAGTTTTGAAGTCCATTTGATCTCATTCTCTGATTATTCACTTTATACTGTTTGGGAGTAAAGAAGGCACAGAGCTTATCCTGGTACTTATTCGGAGTAAAGCAGGAAATCAGCCCAAAATAAGAACACTAGGCAGTCTCAGAACACATGCACAGTTAGTCATTTCACATATAACATGTATTTGGGAGATGGAAGAAAAATTGAGCACCTGAGAAGTGTAGTGTTATTTTGACTCTTTGAAATATAACTCACTGAAGCTGTAACTCATTGCATCAATGAGTTTTTAATTGTCTGTTTTCTTAAATATTATAAATATCTACCTTAGGTATCATGGAAGGCTGCACCCACTGCAATTCTTAACTAATCTAAATAAATGACAGGTTTCAGAGCATAGTGAAAAGGGGAGAAAGCAGTGATGAGTTCTGGCTCAATGTTCCTACAACTCATAGGATTTACAAAAAATATCCATATGGAAAAAGGAAGGACATGCAGACTGGACGCAAAAAGTGTCCAGCCAAAAACCAAACTGGATAGCCAAGCGGTAGAAGTTAGCAATTCTAAAAATGCACCATTATAATACCCACTTCTGAAGTTATTAGTTTTAATTCTTTTGGAAATGTTTACAAATGATGTGAGAGGAAAAGAGATCTGCTAGACCAGTAATATTGTGGCAATTGGCACACATTTATTTTCTGGCTCTGTGCTAAACATTGCAACATAAAACCCAGCGCTCAATTCCCTTTGCTATACTACCATTTATAATGACATTTACATCACCATCTCGGGTTGCTTTAGTTAACAGACTTTGCTTAGATAAAACATGTGAAATAAAATAATGCCAGCAGAGCTAGTTATTTCTTCATTTTACAGTTCATCACACAAGATTAAATCATGATATGAAACAGCATTCTAATCTGGTTCTGGAAAGATGGCGAAACAGGCACAGTAGCAACATAGCCTTTTTGCTATTAACAAGTATAGGAATAAAGTTATGATTTAAAAATCTAGCAGGTACTGGGAAAAGTAGTTGTACTATTTTCCTATGGGAAAAGAGCCACACTCTACTGCTCTCTATTTACCTTTTTTTCAAAGATGAACTGCAATGGAATATTTTGAAACAGAGAGCTGCTTACTTTATTTTTGAGCCGTATAGTTAGTAGGCCATATGATTCATTGTGGGAAAAATGTTCATAGCCTCCTGCAAAGCATATATTAGACAGCAGTATGAATGTTGATCTGGACATTGTGGCCTGAAGCAACCTGCTTTTTCTATGAGCAATCACCTTGTGAACCATTTGTGCTGTAATTCTATGAATGTTAGTGCATCAAAGGTATGTTAGTGCTGGAAAAAGAACTAGATGGGTTTTATATGTATATGTGTAAGATATTCTCTAGGACTGTGGAATCCAGCTCTTTCCCCATAGACTCTGTTTTCTCCATGTATCACCTGTGATTGCACATGCAACATGTAACTACAGACGCCATACAGACTAATATAACAAACACTATAGCTACTCATTAGTCTGGCAGATATTGCAAAGGATTATGGCCATGACCCAATAACAAACTGTTTCCACTAGTCCAGAGTTTGATTCCATTTGCTTTCATTTTCATACTGTGTGATGCTTGGCAATTTTTTTTACCCAGGTAATGCTCTGGGGCAGTTGGGAAATTGGGCTATGCAACTCAATAGTCTCCTGGATCACATGCCTAGTAACTACCTATGAGCTAGTAAGTGTAAAACAAGTTTAGAAAATAGTCTAGTTCAATAGTTTGTTTTTACACAGTGCTTTAGTTTTCATTCAGATGAGATGCAGACATTTACTTGTACAACACTTGTCTGAGTCACAGTTGCTTGACCATCATTTAACCAAAGCTTCTGTTCTTCAAGCTAGTTAGCCTTTTGCATCAAGCTTATTAGTCTTCAACTCCCTTGGCTAGAATATATTCACATTTCTGAGAAAATACCAGGATGTTGTGGTTACAAGTTGCAGGAGGATACCTAAAACATACTTATTGGGACATTATTAAAGACTAACATATTTTGAAAATATTAAGCTTTTAGTTCAGTGCATTTTGGGCAGTTTTTACCTCAACCAATTGTGGTTTGTGCAAATATTCTTAATCCCTTCCATCAGAGACGTGCATAAGAAGTTGTGCAAACTAACTGCAAGCTACATGTCAATCAAAATCAAATAAATGAACAATAAAACTAAACTATATCAGGTTCATAAATTAATTCTGAATTAATGAAAAACTCTTAATTTGTTGTCAGCATGACTGATGAAGTTTTTCAGATGGTCAGTCACTCATTACCTATCCCACAATACAGTTTATATATTATGTTTTTTAAGCTCAGGTTATTTTTAGCAACATTGTTCATCAAATGTAAAGGTCAACAACAGTGTGCTGGGTCCTTCATAAAATGAATTTTATACATAATATATTATAACACAAAGTAGCTTATGAGAAGAGAATCTGGTGTTATAGAAGTACACTTTTTGTTTTATGTATTTAATAAGCAGACTGGTTTATGACTTGCAGAAACATAAATATTAATTTATGTAATGTATCATGAAATCAAAAAATAAAAAATAAAATGAAACAAAATCACAATTAATCCTGGCACTCAAAGCTGAATTAATAAAATTATATGTGAAACATTGTATATGTAACTTCTGATGTTCAGTTATCAGAAAAATAGGTGAAATGTGTATGTTTGTTGCATTTTATATTTGGGACATTACAACTGGAAATGCTTGCTCTATTTTTTTTTTTTGATTGAATATGAGCTTTAGGTCTAGTCCTCTGGTACTGTGAACCTTGGCTCTAGATTATTGTCACAATTGATGTGATACCCCGACCCCACGTGCAAAAATGGAAAAATAGGCTGTGAATGCATAGATCAATCTATTTGTATAATAAGTCAATATAAGACATATCATTCTGACAAATGAAAATATTTTAATTTGGTGGACCAGGCAACACATTCTCAACAAAAGTTATATTAATGAAATTGAATAAATAAATGGTGGCAAAGTATGTATGCTATATGTCTGTCGATGTGTGCATTCATATATATGTGTGTATGTTTTGCTACAATGAGAATTCATATAATCGGAAACAAAAAAAATCCATGTTTGTTAAAATGTGTTATAGAAAAAAAACGTAAGCTATTTAGATTAGCTTTGTTCTAGTCAGAAGGTATGAGGTGTTGATTTTTCTAACCTTTCTAAGTCATTATTCAACTAAAGCTGCAGAATGTTCTGAAAACCAACACATTCATTTCTAAAAAAAGAATGAAGCCACTAGACGTCACATAATTGCTTGGTTCAAACCCTTCAGTGGCCATGAAAGGGGTCAGCATGGAGACTGCAGTTTTAAAATGGTACAGGTGATGACTGACTGACCATCTGATTAGTAAACCTGCATCAATCATTGTCTACATCTACTACAAATAGGAGCCTGATAGACTAGCAGCTAGGAAAGCTTCCATGCCACCTTTGCAGCATGCAGCAATTCAATTAGTCATGGTCAGAGGGTGGCTTGATTATTCATACATAGCTGATTGTTGCTAAAGTAAACAGTGCAGGGATGAGGTCTGTGATCCTCTTCGTGCCCTCAGTCAGAAGACAAAGGAAAATGCTGTAAAGACTCCAGGCGGGCCAGTTTGTCTAAATTCTGATCTCGTTTGCTAACTCACAGTCAGACAGTTGTGTTTTACATAGTCCTTTGAGATAAGTGGCAGATTCTGCATACAAAAGAGCCTCAGCCCTCCCATTGCAGACAATGGAGTGAATACTGAGAGGTAACTAACTCAGGACAAAGGCCTGTAGGACAGCATGACATAGTGCAGTGGAAAACTTTTTAACTACATGAACATAAGGCAGAAACAGTGCAGTGCTCAAGAATGGTTCTTAAAAGACATTCTTATTTGTCACTCTGTGCATATAAAACTGTAAGATCAAGTATGTGTTTTACTTCTTTTAATTAAGTATCTCAGAGACATCATGTAAGTGAGTAGAACCTTACACTTCATAACCTTTCAAGTAAGAAATGTGCAATTTATAACACATTTAGATTGCTAGTTATTAGTAATTCACAGATTGTATACTTTGCATGCTGTTGCCATCATTTTAAGCGCACTCTATACATATAATAAAAGAATGTTGGCTTTGCATACAAATGCGATTTCATTAGTCTACATTTTGATATAGCATATTAGTTTGTTAACTGCTGACCTCTGTGGTTGATTACATTTTCGCTTTATACGATGCTTACATTTATGTATTTGTGAAGTACAGAGTTCCTTCTGAGGTTTTCAACAATATTACATGTCATATATATATATCTATATATATATATATATATATATATATATATATATATATATATATATATATATACTGTATCTATCTATCTATCTATAGATTTATATTATACTGACTTTTCAGAAACTCAAAATTCATATGGGCAAGACCATATAACTGAGTTTCTAAAAAATCAAAATTAAAAAAAAAAAGAAATCCATGATTTTGCATGAGGGGGCACACTCCCTACAAATTACATATACTGATTCTGAGATCTTACTTCAATGGGGAAAAGGGTAAATTCCTGCTGAAGCACATTTATGTAGACCATGGTACAGTGGGAATTGGGGTACTTACTCTTTTCCACCATGTAGTGTGATTTTGAAGTTGGTATATATAATTTGCAGGAGATGTGGAGTGCACAGTGGGCTTGTCCCCTTTCAAAAATGTACATTTTTTTTAAATTTCGAGTTTTCAGAAACTTGATGATATGGGCCTGATCATATGAATTTTGAGTTTTTGAAAACTCAATGATGTAATATAAATTCATAATAAATATATTTCATATATATGTGTGTGTGTGTGTGTGTGTGTGTGTGTGTACACACACACACACACACACACACACACACACACACACACACACACACACACACACGCACACACACACACGCACACACACACACACACACACACACAAACACACACACACACACACACACACACACACACACACACACACACACTATAGGAGTAGCTCATTTAGCTATGGTGGTGGTATGCAACATGGACTGCTTGCTACCTGATGTTTGAATATAACAGCTGAAACACTGAAACAGTGCATTTTATTTTTATTTATAACAAAAAACAAGTCTAATGACCTTGAGGGCTGGGGTGTGAGTTGTCTTAAGCAAATTGTAAGGTTTTAACAAAGTAAAATATTACCCACCAAGATATTCAGCAGTTGCTGTGCTACTACATAACTTAAATGGTGAAGAAGAAGAATTTGTTCATTTTGTGATAATCAATCATTTTCTAATCTAATAAATAAATACATACATTTTACAAGGATGTGGGAACACTGGAGCCTATCCCAGCAACACAGGACAGTGCAACTTTCTGGACAGGGTGCTAATGTATCCTACAAAACACAAATGTACACTCATGCACACACCTGAAGGTAATTTTGATAACAGCAATTCATCTAATTAAACTGGAATTTGCAGAAAAGACTCCAGAGGATACAGAGGCTCTACACAGAGAGCGCCCTATAAGAATCAAACTGGAGAACCTCTTGCTGTGAGATGACAGTGGGGCTTGCTGTACCACTTCACTATCCCTAGTGAATCATTAAATTGCCAGACAATTATGTTTTCTGTTGATCAGTTTAGTTTGCTGGTTTTAGGTGCCACCAAACTGTATAGCTGCAATGTACCCGCTAAATAAACAGAGGGAGTCACAACCAAGATAAATGTTAGTCTATGTTCATTGTTACACTTTTGTCTTATAAAAAAAAGATACCTCTCAGCATCAGCACAAGAAATCTGCACAAACCATAAAGTAAAGGGGGGAGTGGCAAAGACCCCAAAATTATGACAAACTTTAAATATTGCTCTTATAAATTTAGGAGGATGCTAGAATAAGAGAATCTGTGTTAGCATGCATTTTCTGAAGGGTATTAAGTCATAAAATGAAATGTGTCATTATTTAGTGACCAGTTGTAAACAGCTTGCTAGAAACCCATACATTTTTTGAAGAGCAGACCAAAAATGTGAGGTAAAAATCTGGACATTTCGTAATCTGAACAGTTAAAAGGTATGCAAAAAAAAAAAAAAAAGCATCCAACCCTTTTAAGCTTTCTGGTAGTTTAACTTAAGAGGGTCAAGACCATGCACATCTAATGAGTTTTACCTTGTCATTATGTGTTTGTTTGTATTAGTCTCCACTTGCATATAGGCTCTGCGCAGAAGACACCTCAATTAAAATGTGGTGCCAGTTTTCAGAGGTTAACATGAAACAATGTCTAGTAAGTTGACAGTTCACACAGAAATAATTGCAAAATTAAAACAAAAATAAAGAAATGATAGATATGAGAGGCTGCATAAATACAAGAGCACAAAACACGTGCATCCTTAAAATATGAGAGTTCTGAGTAAAAGCCATACATGAAAAAAATCAATATATTGAAGAAATGGGTCACAAGCGTAAGTAAATAAGGCGAAGAAATGGGTCACAAGTGTAAGTAAATAAGGCGAAGAAATGGGTCACAAGCGTAAGTAAATAAGACACTTTGATGAGTGCATAGATTCATAGATTGTTACTAGGCTAACAACCAGAGGGACCTTTTAAGCCTAGCCAGGTTTTCCAGAAAGAATAATAACGTCCTGTATCCAAATCAGATGTTGACAGCCAGGCATTTATATGTTACCTCTGCCCATGTTGGACATAGCTGCGAGGCCTGGTGTAAATTTCCTGTTCCCATCCCCTGGTCTAGATTGTGCATACACTGGGTAATAGATGAACTCAGCTTCACAAGGAGGTGCAGTCTCTGGAACACATATCTGTCTCCAGCATGTTTTGTTTAAGATGCAGACAAAATTCTGGTTTCTAGACCTTGTATTTCTTGTATGTTTGACTTAAAATATGTAGGAGATTCATAAGTGTGGGATTTGCTGATGCCTTGTAAGCTGGGCATAGATTACCCCTCAGCAATGTATAGAAGACTGAGGAGAGGGAAAGGGCTTTAAGGCATCCTGCATAAGGTAGGTTTGTTACACCTTGTATGCTTTTTGTAAGGAATCTCTGAATCTCTGTGATTACTCTAGTTCCTGCATATGCCTGTTCAGATACATATTGAAGGGAACATTGAACTCTATGATCGGTCTGATAAGGTGCAGCACATTGGGATAATGACCTCTTTGGATCTAGATGCCATGCCCTTACTTATAAGTTGCACATCATAACATAATTTCTTCTCCACTGTGGTGACATGGAGGTGAAAGGTAAGGTTACTGTCTACATGTGTACCCAGATCCCTGACCACCTAGTTGATTCTTAGGAGTGTATTATCAATATAGTAATTAGCTGGGATGATTTACTTCACAGAGAATACAATTATGCATTTCTTACCATTGAGTTTAAGACCATGGCTTTGGCACCATTTGTTAATCAGAGATAAGCCTTCTTGAAGAATCCTAGTATCTGCAGGGAAGTTGATGATAACCCCCTTCTTAGAATAATTTGCAAACTTAGTCAGCCATATACCTTCAGCATTTGCTTTCATTTCAGAGAAATTGATGCCAAAAAGGAGCAGGCCCAGTAGCAAGCCCTGGAGGACTCTGCTAATGACTGGCCTCTTGGTGGAGGTAGCCTCACCTAGTTTTACTTCTTGAGTCCTGTCAGTGAGCCAATTGGCTATCATGTAGGTGATAAAAGGGTTTATACCTAAATTAGTGAGTTTGTCTATAAGGCATGAGTAGGGTATTGTATCAAAAGCCTTGGCTACGTTGCAGTAAGTAATGTGCACAGTCTTGGCTTTATCCAATGCTTCGGTGACCCTCTCAAAAATGTCCACTTGATTTAATAGGTATGACCTTCCTTTAACAAAGCCAAACTGTGATGGTCCAGCTTTTACATGTTATCTATGTCCTCATTTATCATGTCCATGATGATTCTTTCTATAGCCTTACACATGAGACTGATCAGACTTATGGGCCTGTAGTTACCCAGATCAGTGGTTGGACCTCCTTTGGGCACAAAACCTGACTGTAGGCTCCATCTGAAAAGTGATTCAAGTGGACCAGAGAGGCCATGTTTCATGCTATTTATTAAGCATACCGGGATGTTATGAGGGGCCCAATGATGTATGTTTTTGGCCTTGGAAAGTGCATTGATGACCTGTTCCCTAACTGAGGGGATTGTAGTATGAGGTATTTCCTTTGGATTATCTGTGAAAGTAAGGAGAGAAATGTGAGCTGAGCCTGTCAGCCAAAAGGTTGGCAATGATCTCTGGTTTAGTGTGGGTGATGCCATTTAGAATAAGTTCTGCATATTATTGCTAATTTCCCTGAGGTTATATCTATCAAATAAATAAATCATACTTTCATAAAAAGATTCCTTATATCCAGCATGCCAAATTAAAAAAAAAGATTATATGGAGGTAGCCTTGTAGAATACAAATAAAGGCAACCAAAATATTAATATCTTCATTGTTTTAATTAGGCTTAATTTCTGGTGCAGGGGATTGTGCTCAATGCTTGCCCTACCTAATATAATCAATTTATGATTGCTGCACCTTGAAATATTTTTTATTAATTTATTAACTCAGCAAGCCCCTGGACACAAGGTTGCCTTTTCAGGAGAGACCCAGGAGCATTGTCTGGTTAGGTGACTTGCTCAATGTTACACAGTAGGCAAATGGAGGGTAAGGCATTGAGCCTTGTACATTTGACTAATGGAGGCAGATGATTAGCAACTCAGAGCCTTAATCCTCAGCATTAATTGCCAGGGACTTTTGTTCTTGAAGGATCTTCATGAAACTGTTGATTTGCAAAAACACACCCACAACCATCCCTTGAACTAACAGTTTTACTACATATCTGGAGATAAGATCAGAAATGTCAGCCTTCTTTATTACTAAATGATGCATCCTCTATGACCCCTAATTCTCTGGTCATTCCGTGACTTACTTAAAATTTTAAGGGAAACTTGATGTTAGTAATCCTACTTATATCCCATAATTTTCTTAATTGTAGTGAGTGGACCTTAACGCCAATAAACATTTTGAGTGTCTAACTCAACTTATTCTCCTAGAAGACTTATAAATCATTAATTCAGTTCAGGACACAAAACCTCCTTTGAGGGCATATCCCAGGTTTTTTTTATTTTCTTGGGGTTTATAATTCGCCTAATTCTACTGAGAGCCACTAACTCATTTAATCCTCCTATAATGTCAAAAAAGTATAAAACTAAGCATCCTAGTAATTAACATCTACTAATAATTAGAAGTTTACATTTTATTTGAAGATATATTATCTCTGGTTGTAGAACATAGGACTGGGAGTCATTCAATAAAGAAACAAAAACAAATACAAAAATGTCTTTTCACACCATTATAGTTGAAATGGTTTCACTGCACCTCTACCAACTAGCTAATAAAACACATATCATAACTGAGCAGCTAAGTCTATAGGGTTACAATTAAATCAGATGCTTCATCACAAAATAGCACCCAGAGCAATGTTTATCTCATAACAGATGTTTCAAACTCTATCTAGAAACAGATGTGTTTAGACACTTCATTGAATGCAAGAGCACTTTATAAGCTCAAAATACTGAAATCTCAAATTTCAGAATCTCGAGCTCATAACGTGGAAGGATCGGAAGATCGCAACCCCAGAAGCACGAAATTCAAAATCTCGAATGCCGGAGATTTTGAATTAGCTGTTCTGCTGTTGCGGTGTGTTCATGGATTCAGGTAAGTGTTTATGTTTAAGGGTGTTGGGTAGGGGCTGTAGTGTGTGTTAGTGTTTGTTGTTACTGTGATGTGTGTGTGCGAGAGAAATGTAGTTTGTGTGGTGGTGTTTCGTGTGTGTGTGTGTGTGTGTGTGTGTGTGTGTGTGTGTGTGTGTGTGTGTGTGTGCATGAAGTGCAACCTTGGAGTTAGAATATTTAAGTAGGGAGGGTGTGGGGCTGCAGGGGGGCTTGCCCCCTGCATATAATAAGGGGGGTCTACCTGAAAACACCGACACGCAAAAACACCGACAATGAGATAACCAACGCCAGAAAACCGAAAGTTCAAAAACACGAAACTTCACATGCCCGACAAACCACAATCCTGACAATCAACAAAACAAAACAAATACCGTTTCCGTAAAACACACACACAACACAAGCACACCAAAAACCTTACAAACCTACACTAAACCTTACATACACAACTATCTATGCACTAATCTTAACCCAAACCTTAACCCTAAGGTCTGTCACTATCGCACACTTACCTAACCCATGCCCTAACCCTAACTCACTTAACCCACCCCTAACCCTAACGTCTGTCACTATTGCACACTTAACTTACCCGCACCCTAACCCTAACTCACTTAACCCGCCCCTAACCTTAAAGTCTGTCACTATCGCACACTTACCTTACCCGCACCCTGACCCTAACGTCCGTCACTATCACACACTTACCTTAACATGTCGTTGTTCTCAGCATAGGGATTTTCAATCGTCGGTCATCTCCATTGTCAATCTTCCGGTGTCGGTTATCTTGTTGTCGGCATTGTCAGCATTCTGTGTTTTCAGGTAGACCCAATAAGGGTAGGTGTGTGTGCTTGTTTAGTTGTGTGCTTGTGTGTTGCATTGGTTTTAGAAAGTGTCAGGAGATGTATGTGTCTGTGTTTGTATGTGTTGTGTACTGTGTGCTGTGTGTTTTTGTGTGTGTTTTTTGTTTTGGAATTTAGGCTTTCGTGGTTTTGTGGTTTCAGGTATTTGGATTTTCCACTTTATGGGCTCGAGATTCTGAAATTCGAGATTTCAGAATTTTGAGCTTATAAAATGAATCCATATATATATATATATATATATATATATATATAGACACACACCTATATCTATATCTATATATATATATATATATATATATATATATATATATATATATATATATATATATACATATATATAAATATATATATATAGACACACATATATCTGTATAGATAGACAGATAGATAGATACAAATATAGGTAATATATTCATATAAGGCACACGTGCATACATGTATACAGGCATACACACACACACACACACACACACACACACACACACACACACACACACACACACACACACACACACACACACACACACGCACAAACACATTTATCCATACAAAGTTGTCAGGTTCTTGTACTTGTCATCTGCATCTTGTTTTAGAGATTGTGGTAATCAGGCATGCATTGTGTACCTAGTTCTTATGAAATCAGAGCTGCATAAATTCTGTGCATAACACACAAACAAACTGCAAGGGGTCTTTATTAAATAATTGAACTTTCAAAAGTTCGAGTGTCATATGGTCGACACTATATGATCGAATTTTTGAAAGTTAGAACGTTTTAATGGATATCTCCATACAGCGCAGAATGGGAAGATTTCCCTTTTCTGCACTGTAGTGCGATCTCAAGTTAGTATATTTAAATAGCGTGGGGTGTGGTGGGCATAGCCCCCCATGTGGGGGGTGCAGGGGGGCTTGCCCCGCTGCTTAAAATGTTAAGGCAGGTTATTTGTGTAGTTTATTTTTTCATTAGATGTTCGAACTTTTAAAAGATCGATCATGCGGTGTCGACCATATGACAGTCGAACTTTTGAAAGTACGATTATCTAATATTAATCCACTGCAAGAATTTGTCTTCCATTATTTATTTGCCATTTGTCATTTGTTTATGGTTTATTAATCCTTTTAGGTTAATCATGTTATGAAAGTAAAAGGGATTTTGCTGCAAGTAACAACTGTGCTGTTGCTAAAGTGGGGCTGGCTCAGGTATGACAGATAAGTTAAAGTGACACAAAATATGGAATGCAATGTATTACATTTGTTTTATTGTTTGGTAAAATAATTCAGAGAGATGCATAGGTTTAATGTCAGGCCACTAATGACTGTCATCCTGTAGTACTTGTTAAGATAATTTTATACTTTACTGTAAGCTGTGATAATCAGAACAAGTTACATAACTGGTACATATATGGTTTTATAAAGAAGATTTATCAAAGTTTGCTTTAATGAATATTCCCTATACAGAAAACGGTGCATTTCAGAAGCCTTCTGTTTGCAGTGTGAGCAGCCTCTTATGTTTTTTCTACACTAAGCTAATTTCAGGGCTTGTTACCTAGAGGGAAAAAAAATCAGAGACACATATCATATGGGGGGGGGAGTGGGCTGTCTAGAGCGTTTTATGTGCCTGTTTTCCTGTACGTGTTGATCCTTTATATCCTAACATGCTCTGTGTATTATGCTTTACCTAACGTACAGTTTCATGGACAATGCAGTTGGTGTCTCCTGACAAAGCAGAATTTAATTTATTAATTGACATGACAAGGGCTTTTGAAACCCTTCTTCTCAACAAACTCAAAATACTCAACATTGGAGACAACACAATCTACCTTTTTTGTGGCTATCTAAATGATAGAACCATCTAGGTCTATAGCAGTGCCTCTTCCTCTATTGCTAGTAAACTTGTACTGGATGTACCACATGGGTCCTATTCTCGTCTCTCTGTTAATGATTGTTAACTAGAATTACCAAATCTTAAATTAATAACATATGCAGATGATATGCTGCTCTTCTCTTGCAATCCAGTACTGGCCACTCTGACCTGCAAACTAAATTATAAGAACATTTCACTCAGTTATACACCTCATCCATTACTAACAAACTACAAATTAACCCCAAGAAAAGCAGTGTCATGATCTTTGCCTCAACCAAGAAATTACCCAGTATTGCTCCTATTATCTTAACATATTTTAATGGGAACAGAATACCTGCTGTCACTGAGCAGAGGTACCTAGGCCTAAAACTCAGCTCTAGCCTTTCCTTTACCACACTCATGGATTTTGTAACTATAAAGTCCTTGCTAAATTAAAATTATGTTACAAGATCAATCACCTCTTTCCACCTGCTGCTCACAAGGCCATTGCTAAAAATATTTTAATACCTAAACTTGAATATGGCCTTCCTTTTCTTGTTATGCATTATCCTCACAATACTCACAGAATACAGATTGTTGAGAATAAAATCTGCAGATTCATTCTATTATCAGGCCCCCAGATATGCCATTGCAACTTGTTAAACAATTCCAAATGGCTTTTAATGTATCACAGGGCCACATTTCTTCTAAGCACTCTAATTTACAAGGTGCTAAAACATGGTCACTCCCCCCACCCTTAAGAGTGAGTCTACCTTTACAGGACAATCCTTATGTACTCAGAAATACACAGAACAATTTCTCTCTAGTAAGCCCCCCACCCATACACACCCACTACATGCAAACACACACACACCGCACACACGCACACACAAACACACACACACACACACACACACACACACACACACACACACACACACACACACACACACACACACACACATGTAAAACTGCTGTAGGTGAGAGAGCCTTCTCTAAATTGGGACCTGCTACATGGAACCACCTGTCTACAGACATCAAATATCTAGATTCCATGAAAAGCTTTTGCATTTCTTTACTGAATATACATTTAGCTGCTACTATGACAGTGGTTAGTAACTCACTATCTCATATCATGAATACTAGGATACATTTAATAAACCTTTCTCAGCCTCTAAATATGACATGTTATGTGCAAATATTTCATAAGTATGTGGAAGTTTATGTATTTTATCTGTGATTGTACCATATTTTATGCACATCTTAGCTTCCATTTGTATCTTTTTTTCAATGTGCTCTGATTGGATCTTTTAATGTTACCTTATCTGCATTAAGTATTACTATGTTCTGAATTTTGCTATCTACTCATTTTGTATGTAATTTTGTTGATTGAAAGACCATGATGTATTTTCTGCTCTTTGAGCTCCAGTTGTGGTTGAAGAAGGAACTGACCAGTCCCCTGACTTGGTGAACAAATAGTTAATAAATAAAATCAGCAATTTTTGTTTTGATGTAATATTATATCCCATATTGTATCTAATCAGATCCTCATTTTTAAGTCATCACTGAAAATGAGAACTTGTAACTAGTGGGTCTTTGCCAGGTAATAATATAATTAAATAAAGCAAAAGAATGTGAACATAAATGGCAAAGATCTCTTGATTCCTAAACTAGTAAATGACATAAAAAGAAATACAGCATTAGGACAAACTATGACTTGAGACGTACTTTCACCTGCTCAGGTCCCAATGAATATGGCACTGAATCCTTAACCTTGTAGCCAGCTGTCTGTAGTGAAGTAATAGGAGATCCCATGCTACAGCAATTTGCTATCCAGTTGAGACAATTATTTGGCCAGTCCTTTGGTTTGTTGTGTGCAGGTTAGATTTACCTTTAAATGATTTTTAGATATTTATTTCATCTTGGAAGCGACTGTAAGAAGCTCAGTATATTGATTAGTTTAAAATGATAATGAATGATAAAATAACTAGCAGTGGCAGATTTAAATGTGAAGGGGGCTGGAGGGAGCTAAGACTCCTCCATTAGTGCCCACCTTTCAACTATACCCTTTTTGGTGACATATCTATGAACTGTTTTGATACTTGCAAGAAATGCCAAGTTATTAATTTAAAACAACAGGGTGCCATGAAATTCCTTGCAGCCTCTTTAAATTGTGATTTTTTTTCCTCAGTTAAATGTCACAAAAAATGGGGGAAGCACCTGTTTTTTGCTTAATACAGATGTTTGAACCAGTTATTCATTTACATCTAAAGGGTTATTTCATTGCACTTGTTCATTGTTTTGTTGCCATTTTTATGGTAGACTTGCAGAGCTGTTAATTCTGGCACTAGCAACCATTTTTTTTAATTTTGGCTTTGCTTATTTAGTTATTTATTTATTTATTTATTTATTGACATTTGATTACTGGGAAAGTCCAACTGGGTAGAAGCCCATTTTCAGCAGAGGTTTGGGTAGGAAAGCTCCAAATTATTACAAGACATTTTAAGAACAATAATTTTACAATCTTCAAAAACAGAAACAAAACATCTGCAGTTTAAATAAGTATAACAAATTAGACATAATATAAAAACATTGATTAAGGATCGATACAGGCTAAATGACAATCATTTAATATTTAGAGAAATTGTAGACAATTTGTAGAGAAATTAAATGTTAGTCTAATACAAACAGAAATTACAATATGAAGTGAGGGAAAACCAGGCTTATGGTATATTTAATGAGAAAGTCAGGGAAGAGAATTTGATAGACATAATGAAATAAGTGAAGAAGGGAGAGAAAGGAGGTAGAAGGAATGAAAAGGTACTTGTTCACATTTAGTGTTACAATTTATTCAGGTTTTGAGCAAGAATAGAGCCAGATTTTATTGAGGAAGTCTTTCAGAGTGGTTTAGAAAGATGGGAGAGAGGTCATTGACTTGATGGATACAGTTAAGGAATTCCAGGCCTTAGCAACCTTATATGAGTACAGAAAATGCCCAGCAGATTTGACAGGTTTGTAGACAGGCAGGAGTTTTTGGTCACTTAATCACAATGACTGACTGGGAGCATAGTTGTGCAGAATGTTTTTTAGTGCTGAACAGGAAGATAAAAGCTGGCTAATGTTATAGGTGATGAGAAGCTGTGTATATGTTATTTAATGAGGCAGTTCTAACCAACTTAGGCTTTTAGTGCTATACAGTGATAGGTACTGAAAGGGGTATTTGCTACAAATTTAGAAATTTTGATCTAGCATTTTTCAAGTTTTAATGTTTGTGAAGCTTGTAAGGATGGGAGCACTATAAAGAAGTGTGGGGAGGAGATAAGTAGTGGCAAGTGTAACTTTAGTTGTGTTGGTGAGTATGTTTTTGGCTCTGGAAAGTATCCCTTGTTTTTGATGAGTTTTTATCTTATGCAGTTTCGTATATGCAGGTTGAATGTAAGATTATCATCTGCTATTAACCCTAATAATTTGCTATGAGAAGTGACTTCAATGGCTGTATTATCAAAAGACAAGATTAAATTTTTTTTTTCATGAGACAGGGATTTGGGGGAAAAAGTAGTAGGTTATTATTTTTTGTTCTGAGTATGAGTTGTGAGTTATGAAGCCAATGTTTCAGTGGCTGTTGAAGCTTCATGAGTAATTTTTTGAGCTGTTGTTTTTGCCTTTCAGAAAATGCTTGCAAATGCAAAACTTATTTTTCTAGAACATTCCTAATCATCTTAATCATCATCAACCCCTTTTCCATTTTTCTACACAAGGTCAGGTGTCATGTCAGTTGTCACC
This sequence comes from Protopterus annectens, assembly GCF_019279795.1. NCBI lineage: Eukaryota > Metazoa > Chordata > Ceratodontiformes > Protopteridae > Protopterus > Protopterus annectens. Next base: position 342,407,808 of record NC_056727.1, on the reverse strand, counting down.
ATCTATCTCAATTCAATGCCACTCTCTTGCCTTCTTCAACACTCATGTCTGACTGTCACAGATCTTCTCTCACACAATCCATCCTCCTCTTTGCTGGACACCCTTGTTTCCTCTTGCCTTCTTACTGTTTGTCTCAAATCTTCTTCAGCAGATTGACTTCTGCTTTTCTGCACATGTGCCCAGACCACCATAATCTGTTCTCTTTGACTTTTTATTTGCAATTGAAGCTACTTTTGCTTTTGTTCCTATGTTCTCATTTCTTTGTCCGTCCCATGGTGTGTATCCTACCACCCATCTCAGGCACTTCAACTCCATCACCTCTAGCTTCCTCAACTGCTCTGCCTTCACTGCCCTGGTTTCTGTACCTTATAGTAGTACTGGTTGCAGCACTGTTTTGTACACTTCACTTTTCAGTTTCTTTGGCATTCTTCTATCATACACTACACCTAACACTCTATGCTAGTTGGCTCCAGCTCCTCGGATTCAAGCTTTGACCTTTTCATTCAGACTTCCCTTCTCCTCAACGGTTGCGCTCAGAAAATTGAAGCTGTCAATTTTTTCCACTATCTTCCTTTCTATGTCAGTTCTCAGCCTCTTCTTATTTCCCTATTTGCTGCATTATAATTGTCTTATCTGTACTTATTTTCATCCCATGCACCTACTTCTTGCTCAGAGTCTGCCTGTAATGCCATATCATCCGCATACACTAACTTTGTTCATTTGTACCCTCTGACCTGCTTGCTCATGTAGTCTACCATCAGTATGAGAAGAAGTGGGCTATGAGCTGAAGCCTAATGCACACCAACTCCCGTTTGGAACCCCTCTGTGACTGTTTGTACTTGAGTCATTTGGTCCTTGTACATATTTTTTACTATTTCTGCCAGTGTTTCTGGGACTTTGAAACATCACAGGACTGCCCACATCAGTTTTCTTGTGACCTTGTCATATGTTTTTTCCAAGTCAAGGAAAGTCTAGTTTGACTCTTTCCTCATCTCTAGCTTCATCACAGTTATCTATCTGACTGCAAATATTTGGCCAGTTGTGCTGCATCTTGGTCTGGATTCAAACTGCTCATTTCCCATCTTACTTTCTACTGCTCTACATATTTGCTTATCAGTCACCCTCTCCAGAACGTTCATGCAATGTGACATGAGTTTGATACTTTTCTATTGTCCACAGTTGTCAATGTCCCCTTTGTTCTTGAACACTGGCACTAGTATGCTTACACTCCGGTCATCTGGGATATGTCTTCCTTTGCACATTGCTATGAGTACCCTCAGGAGCCATTTCTCCCCTATCTCACCCAGCATCATTATCATATCTGCTGTGACCTCATCTGAACCTGCTTCTTTCCCTGACTTCATTTTCCTTAGTGCTGTTCTTACTTCTGCTATAGTGGGCTCCTCCTCTTCTCTCATAGTATAGAGTGTCTGGTGCAGTGCAGCTTCTGTGGGGATTTCTTCATTCAAAAGCTACTGCAAATCCACTTTCCATCTGTCATTGATGTCCTGTGCATTGATGAGCAGATTGTTGCTGGTATCCCTCATGAAGGGTATCTAACTATCTTTTATTATCTATCTGTCTTTGCCGTGCAGCTTGATATAGTTTCATTATAGAAACTGGTATAGTGCCTCTGCTGCTTTGTTCTTTGCTATTGCAACTCCTCTCTAAGCTTCTTTGTTAGTCAACCAGCAGTCCTTCTTAGCCCAGTCTGCCTTTTATATTCACTGCTTTTTCTTGCACTCCTTCATTCTTTTGATGACTTCCTGAATTTTTGCATTGTACCACCACCTTTTCTTATGTACCTTATTTCCATATCTGGCTTGGCCACATATCTGTTCTGTAGTCCTCACACATGCTGTTTTGAGGTAATGCCATTCTTCTTCATCCCTGTCTATTTCCAGTTCTTCCTCAGGTGCTAGAAACCTGAGTAATTCCTTGAACTGTTGTGCTTTCTCTCCAGTGAACTTGTAGGTCTTCAGCCTGGTTTCTGTGGACCTTAGATGTATCTCTGACCACTGGTTGCAGCTGATTGTGACAACCAGTGTTTTTTGCTGTGGGCAATCTGTTTCATTGGGAATGACCTTGCAATCACTGATTCAACCCAGTACCCATTTCCTTACTAGGAGGAAGTCTACCTGAGTTGCTTGTTGGCCATTCTTATATGTGATCTTGTGACTATCTCTCTTGCTAAACCATGTGTTGGCTACAAGTCAGCCATTTGCCAGATAGAAATCTAGAATGGCCTCTCCTTCTTTATTCCTGTTGCCCCACCCTCATATCATTTTCTGTCTGTCCCAATATGTGCATTCATGTCACATGTTATCAACATAAATTCATGTGGTCCTGCTTTATCAGCTAATGCACTCTTTATCTCACTATCACAACCCTGCTGTGGGACATAGGCTGAGATTATGAACATTGCCCTATCATTAGGCTGGAATCTAGTTGCTGTGATTCTGTCATTAATTCTGATGACATCTGTCACTACCTTCTGAAGCCTCTGCCTCACAATTCTCTCACCATTTCTAGCCTGTCCTCCTCCTGGGTAGTAGACTCTGGAACCCACTGCCCTTCATTCTTGTCTCTTGGATGCATAGGATGTTCAGTCTCCTTCATACCATCATGTCATACACTTCCAAGCTTCATCCTGTCAGCGAACTTACACTGAGTGAATCAATTCCTAGTTCTTGTTTGGCAGGTTGATTGGTTTTATGTCAATCTTTCACTCAATAGAGTTATCCCAGGTAATCCAAGCTGAGCAAATGGATACAGGCCACAAGTAGCTTATTGACCCAGGGCTGCTGGGCTTTTTGGTTGGCACACATTGAACAACAGCAGTACATACACCCCTCCAACTGTTAGCATGGGTCCCTGGTGTAGGTCAGAGCAGGCCAGGTCCTCAACTCAGTTATCACCAGCAAATACCCATGCCCCCTTGATGACATTAGTCAACACAACCAGATCACCTAGAGCCATATTTTACACTGAATCCTGACACAACACACAGTATGTGGTCCCTGTTCTCCTGTCTTGAAGATACTGTGCAACACAGTAGATGCCCAAGTGGTTGGTCTATAAAACACTTCCCCCTACTGTGCATCATCTAGAGTCTGTGCTGTTGTCTACAGCTCCATTTTTAGGCGAGTTTGAGATGGAAATGCTCTCCATATTTTTTCAGAGGTGGAAAGAACCCCACAGAGACACAAGAAGAGCAAGCATACTCCAAACAAATATTAGCCAGGTCAGGATAAAACCTTGTACCTTGTGCATGGGAGGCAAAGAAGAGACCATAACAATTACACCAACTGGTCTAGAAACTTTTTAAGATTAATATCCAAAATATATCGGTGATTTTCTGTCTTTGTCTTTGATTACTAAGATAAAATGTTGTAAGAGCAGAGGGAGTTGCAAAGGTTTGCAGTGTACCATTCTGATAACAATGAGTTGAAATACATTTCTAGGCCATTATTTAGGTATTTATTAATTCATTTCATCACAAGCAAACATCTGAGGTGTATACTGAAATACAAGTGTTTATAACTGGTGGGTGTGTGTGTGTGTGTGTGTGTGTGTGTGTGTGTGTGTGTGTGTGTGTGTGTGTGTGTGTGTGTGTGTGTATGTGTGTGTGTGTGTTTATGCTTGTGGGTAAAATAATAATATACCAGTTTTGTGCATGGACAAACATAACTCCTAAGGATATCAGTGGAAAATACCTAACAACTGTTTAGCTTTTAAAAATAAAGTGAAAAATGTATCACAGAAGGTGAAGCAGTAATAATCACCTTAAGCTAAACATAATGCCGAGTACTATGGAGTCCTCTTATGACATTAATGTTTGGATGACATTTACTTGCTTTCTGCTGTTTAGTGTTGACAGTTTCATATGTGCATTTCCAAATATGGACATCATGAAAAGAAAGCATGGGTAATTGTTGTTTACTTATTGTTCATCTACTCAGACTATTAACTATTTGGATGTTAATATTTATCAGGACAATTTTAATAACTGTTTCCAGTCTAAGATATTTTGAAAATCCACGATTTCAAAATCCTACTTACATTTTAATAGAGGACACTCTTTCTCACAAAAGAATGGGATTGTTAAGGTACAATTGATCAGAGCCTCTAGACTGTGCAGTGAGTTGAGTGACTTTCAGAAAGAAATTGAGTTCATTAAGGAATTATTTCTTGAATGAGAGTATCCGATGAACTTGGTATCCACTTTGGCAGCAGAAGTAATTAAGGACAGGGAACAAAAATATTTTCCCCTTTTAGGTATGGGTATCAATGTGTTGATTAACCAGAAGCAAAATGAGGTTAATTATGGTTTGACATTTTTCTCCTGCATCTATGGAAATTGAGAATATTATTAGGAAGTACTGGGGAATTCTCACAATTAATGAGGACACTAAAAGATTTTTTTCTGAAATTGATTAGATTTATTAGGAGAAGAGATACAAATCGTAAGGAGATGTTTGAGAAAACTGATGTTAAATATTCCGGTTTAAGTTGTAGGAAATTGGGTACATATAAATGTGGGTTTTGTAATCAGTGTTCCTTTATGGCTGATAAAGAACAGATTCAGCTAATGGACAGGAACATTACACTGAAATCTAGTGGACATTATAATTGCAGTAGTGCAGGAGTTATTTATTTGGTTACATGTGAAGTATGCCCTTGTTTTTTATAGGAAAAAAAAGGGGGGGCTTAAGAAAATGAGTGCATGAACACAGTTATGCTATAACATGTAAAAAAGAGACTAGTGCCTTGTTTAAACACTCTAGGAATTGTAATAATGCTAAATTTAAATTCTTTGTGATCGAGCAAGTTCTGCATGACCACAGGGGTGGTCCTTGGGAAGCCAGATTAGAATATCGAGAGCTTTCCTGGCAGAAAAAAACTTGATGCAGGAAAACCACCAAGGTTGAATGATCATATCAGTATTAGTAGTGTATTGAAGCTAAGGGCTGCTAAACTTTGAGGTCTGTATTTTACTACTACATTGATATATTATGAGCTTTGTTAAAGTGCTTATATTTTACAATGTTTGAATTTATGCATTGATTTAGGGTTGCTAAGATTTTATGGGTAGAATATTTGTATATTACATGTATTTTTTGCATTTATGTATTTTAAATTTGAGCTTTGTGATTTTAATGGGCGGGGTTGTTGGTTATGAGTGGCTGTTTATTTTAATTGTTTTTGGTATTTAAATGATGATTGGTGACGTTCTAATTGTTCTGAAGAAGCCTGGGGGTGTTATGGGTGAAAGCACTAAACTGTATTATCGTTACAAGTTTTTCCATGTTAAACTGCCTTGTTTTTTCTTCATGGAGTCTCTTTTTTGTATAATGTATACAGGAGGCCCATGGTTTGAAAACTGATTGGGGACCTAGGTTTACTTAATTCACCACTAACCATGTGCATATTCAATGACTATGAGCTTCAGGGGAAGAGATTTTGGCTCTTATTACATCTGTTTTAATGCGCAGCTATTTTTTTGCTTTGCTTAGCAAATGGCCATCGGTGTTTATGCTATACATTTTGAAAGCAGTTTTAGTTGTGCAGCAGGTCACACATTCACCTTTAGTGCAGATGGCTGTGTTATTTACTTCCACACCAGGAAAATGGATTGCAGACAATGCAGTGCACTTTCAAGTGTATCATCGTTCAGACAGGATGTGAAATTGAGTTGGTTGCAGATCATTTGTATGGAAAAGATCCTCTGACACCTGTCAAAATGAGTAGGGAAAGTTCCCCAATGCCTTGCTGAAATTGTTTCTTGGCTTTTTGGCTAAGATCAAGTGTAGTATATGTTTTTATAAGTTTAATTTCTCCTAGTAGTAAAAATAGTACATCGGGAATCTTCTGAAAAGAGGCTGCTAGCCTAGTGGGACTAATTGGTCAACAAAGGATAAATAAATAAACTAAAAGTCTTAAATTACTTTTACATCTCTGTAATCATTTCAAAAGTAAAGAAGAAAACCATGTGCACACTGATAGTTTTGAACAGTGTTTATGGTAAATGTTGGGGAGAGATCTAAATAAGGAGTTAATGAAATGTCTGTGGAGGGCTGGTCCATTACCCTCCCCAGGGTCACATTAAATATTGGACTGCCTCTAATGGGATGGAGGCACCTGGGAAAGGATATGAGTCTGTACCAACTACAGAACATTATGCGCAGAAAACACTTCAAACAAGTCAGATAGTACTAGTGGGATGGGGGGCACAATTGTATCTTTCAGTGTGCTGTTAGGCATCCTGCGGGAGAATTATCCACTTGCTGATTCATTGAGGGCATGGCATAGCCAAGGGTTAGGGGTCATATCTGCTCTAGGAATTGTATGAGATGGTTCCAATATATACTGCATCTATGGAGGCAAACAGCTCTGTAAATTCAAGGAAAGGGCCATTACACCATTCATGCCTCAGGCGACGAGCATAAAAAATCATGCAGTAATGACCATCCCATTAGTGTGATCACCAAGGATCTATTTGATGTTCTATATGAGGCGAAGATGTAAGCAGGGATAAGAATAATGTCACTGTCCAGTAAGTGAAGAGCAACATGAAAAAGGAAACTTGCAAATGGGTCTATATATGTTTGTCGAATTCTACCTACATCAAACTGCTATTGATCAAACTGACATCATTGAACTTCCCTTCATCGAACGCTCAAATCAGCAAACATTTTTTCCAGGTAAGGAAACATATGGAAATTTGCCCTTTTCTCCACTGTAGTGTGATCTTAGAGTTGGTATATAATTAGGGGAGGGTGGGGCATAGCCCCCCAGTTTGTTGGTTTTAATTTAATGTGTTTGCATGTCAGCTGCTGTGCTGGCCAACTAGTTTCCTTACCTGGGAAAAATGTACGGTGATTTGAATGTTCGATGAATGAAAGTTCAGTGATATCAGTCAATGAATAGCAGTTTGATGTAAGTAGGTTTGGATGAAGTAATATAGACCCCTTGCAAATACATCCTGGCAAAGGAGGGCTATACCAAATACATCATGCCATAGAGATGAGTCATGGCAGGGTACTTGCCAGCACACTTGGAAACATGAGGAAATTTAATCCAAGGATAAAGACATCCTTTCACTGTATGGTACAGAGTGAAATGGATTAAGGACACTCTAATGGTGCAGAATGATAAAACACTGGCTGTGACCCTGGGAACTTGGTTTCCATGAGTGGCTCATATACCAGTTTGTGCTGGCAAGGGAGAGGGCAGGAGTAAGGAGGCATGGTCTGTTCACCTCTCCTCATGAGAAAGAAGGGAATACATGTTTTATGTATTCCCAGTATTGGATTCTCAGGTGGGGACTTGGGAATCTTTGAGACATCTGCTGGTGGGATGAGGGATGATAATGAGGATGTCAGTAGTGGAGGTGCGGACATCCATCACATACCACCTTTGTTCATCAGTAACTAGAGGGCCGGCTGTAGTATGTTTGTTGTAAATGCTCTACTCCTCTGATGCTTCAAGAACAGGTCAGCCCTTGTACCTGTCTGGATCAGAACCCTAACTAGTGAGGAATAGAGGAGGGATTTGTGCTTTAATATTTCCCAGTCCCTACCACATTTCCACTTACAACAAACCAACAGCAAACATTCCCTATTAGACTGGATGCTAGTACCAAACCATAGCAAATACACCACCTTGGGTACAATGGCTGACTGTCTCAGTGATCATCTCCCAATCTATACAACATCTTACATAATGGGTTTATAAAACAACATGCAATCTTTCCAGGTTTAATCCAGAAATGTTCACAATTACTCTATCATTTATTAATTGGACCTTCCTAAAAATCCTCCCCTTGGATGATCCTGTAAATGAATTCAATGCAATTTTCCTGAATATCCTAAATAGCCTTGCAGCACCTAGAAGGAAGAAACTAAAAACAAATAATGCAATTTGGATATCAACAGACAGTAAAATGCTAATGCAGGATAGAGAAAAACATGGAAAGAATGACAAAAATATAAAATACCACAATATCTTGAAAACTTCAAAAAGCTTCATAATCACACCAAAAAGCAAATAATGATGACAAAAAAGTATACTATAATAACTTTCAGAATAATAGGAAACACAACCCTAAAAAATTCTCAACAACCATTAAAGAAATCTTGCATCCCAACCATAAATTCAACCCTATCCCCTTTCCCGATAACTTATCACAAAAAACACTGTACAATTCAACTCTTATTTCATAGATAGTATAGCATCTCTAACCAAGAATTCCCCTGTGTCTAATCCTAACCCTAACCAGCAGCCAGGTATCACCAAATCCACTTTCGCCTTCATACCTGTGCCTGCATCCTATATAAAACTACTCTTAAACAAATTCAACCCATGTTGTACTTCAGATGATTACTGTCCAAATGAGTACCTTAAAATAGCAGCAGATAGCATTGGCGACCCTATCTCAATCCTTATAAATAAGTCAGTGCAGGAATTTCACCTTCCCTCTCTCTGGAATAAGTCACACATTATCCCCATGTACAAAGGAGGGAAATCCAACAGACATTACTAACTTTAGATCTATAGCAATCTTATCCCCTCTCCAAAATATTTGGAAAATTTATTCAAAAACAATTGCTAAACCTTCTCCTGCATGAAGAACACCTGTCTACAACATAACATGGTTTCCATCCTTCCCATAGTACTAACACTGTACTTGTAACCTATATAGATACTTTCCATAAATCTTGAGATAATGGCAAACTAGTTTCCTCCTTCTTTCTAGACTTGTCTAAATCCTTTGACACAGTTTGTCACAGCAGATTTCTACTTCAAATGTCAATATTAGGTCTCTCTCTCTCTCTCATCCCACCCTTCTGTGGTTCAAATGCTACCTATCCAGTATGTATCTTTCAGTAAAATGGCACGACACACTCTCTCCTTACTTCCCAGTCATCACCAGTAACCAGAAAAATCTATCCTCGATCCCCTCTTCTTTAAAATCAACACCCTCCATATATCCTTCCAACAGGCCTTCTTAATACAGTATGCAGATGACTCCACACTCATTTGCACATCTGGCAATGTGGCACACCTCCAGCAAATTACTCAGGAAACTTGAACAGCAACTGAAACATGACTTTATAATTTACAACTGATGCTCAGTTCTACTCAACTACCTTTTCCCCAAAATCCCTCTCCCATGAAAAAACAAAATTTAAAGTCCTCTCTCCTGATAATAGAATCATTGAAGTCACTTCTCATAGCAAAGTACATGGGATGAATTAGTGCATGACAATCTTAAATTCAACTTGAAAATACAAAATTGCATAAGAAAAACTCACCATAAACTAAGATGCTTTATAGAGCCAAAACTTTCTCACAACACACCTAAAGCTGCACTTGCCACTACTTATCTCCTCCCCACAACTCTTTATGGCACTTCCATCCTTACCAACCCTCAGGCATCACAAAAATCAAAACTTGAACAAGCTATAACAAAGTTCTAAATTTGCAGCAAATACTCTTTCAGAACCCATCACTGTACAGCAGTAAAAAGCCTAAATTGGTTAGAACTACTCCATCAACTAACTTATACACAGTTTCTTAACAACTATAAAATTATCCAGAACCCATCTGCTAGTGCAGCACAAAAGGAAATTCTATACACCTATTTTCCTTCACAGTCATTATGAACCAATGACCAAAAACTTCTGTCTGTCCACAAACCCATCAAATCTGTTGTCCATTGTCTGTGCTCGTACCATGTAGCTAAAGCCTGGAACTCCTTATCTCTGTCCATTTCTGAAAGACTTCCTAGCCAAACATTGTCTCTGTTCTTGCTCAGCACCAGGATAAATTATATCTCTAAATGTGAACAAATACCTCTTCATACCATAACTTGCATCTCGTTACTGTGCCTTCATCACTCACTTCCTTACTTCTATCAATTTCTATCTAAATATACTGGGAGTCTACTTTTCTCTTACTTTGTATTGCAATTTCTGTTTGTATTATATTACTTTACCTATAATTTCTCTATAAACTGTGCAAAATTGTATCTAATTTTTCATACTTTGGATCTTTCCACCCTGGGCCTCCACTGAAAATGGGCTGCTACCCAGTCTGACTTTTCTGGTAATCAAATGTCAATAAATAAATAAATACATACATAAATAAACAGGAACTAGGAACTGTCCATGCCTGGAGCTTTGCAGAAGCCTTGCTCTTATGCTTGGATCTGATGTCCATTAATTTGTAACTTATGAAAACCAGAGGAACACTACTTGGCCAATGTATTAATGCTTTATGCACCTCATTTCTATTTCTGCATTTCATTGAAATGTGAATGTATTACTAGAGCTAGCACATAAAGATATCGGATTCATGACTGAACTCCATCCTTGTGCAGCTGCCACAGTTGTCACACATCTGCTTCTTTCTGTAATGCTAAAATATTTCAGACGTTTAAACACGTGTCCATCTTCTTTCAAATCGTCACTTTCTTAGTAGCCACCAGTGCTACTTGAGCTTGCATAATGTACGGTCATATTTTAGTTTTGTGTATTACTTAGGCTTTATCTCATGTCCAACTCCTCAGTGTCAGGGCATGCCAGCATCCCTAAAATCACAGCCTAATTTAGTGACATATAATTTTCTGGAAAATATGATTTATTTTATGATGCTATGTCATCACCATTTTCTGTCTTAATCCTGCTACAAGTACCTCATGTCGGTCTCTTTTTCTCACATCTGAAATTGTCAGTTCATTCATCCTGAACCAGAACAGAAACAGGTTATGCAGCCATCACTGGTGAAAGCTTCAATGTGCTCTGTTACACCACCTGCCACACTCTTGATTAAGGTTCAACCTATTTCCAGGATTACTGGTTTCAGCAAGTATGCTATAACAAATGTTCTACATGATGAAATGCTACAAAAGTGCATGTTTTATTTCTGAGCATTGATGATATTGATGATATATGCATCCCAAATACAGCAGTTCAGATACAAAATAATTCCACATAAGAATAGCAGCACTGCTGATACATTTGATGTACTGCCCTACCTGCATCACACAACTTCCTTGTAGTAGTTTGTAAATGCAGGAAAAGATGTTGAAACAGAAACAAGTGAGCATATGTGCTGTGCAAGTAATGTGTTTAAAATGCATAATACAAGCTCAAGCTCTAGTGTGCACAGGGCAGAACATTTGATAAAAGATGGCAAACATTTGTAATAATATGCAATGAGCACAGGGAAGGAAGCCAATAAAGCTCCTTAAAAAAATGTGTGTACTCTATTAACCTCCTCCTGCTTCTATCTGCCATTTTACCATCACACTGATTCATTACCTCTTAAACCTCAATGGCTGTTAATTGCCGATGGTGGTGACTAAGATGGTCATCTGTAGCAGCCAGTAGTTGGTGGTTAGGGATGGATTATCTACTTCTTACTTCTTTAGTGAGTCTAGTAGCATTGTTTCTATGATAGTTCCTTTAGACAGCCAAAGTGTTTTATTTGAAGAATGGGTCTTGTAGGTGTTGAATAAAACTGGACATGATGCTTCAATAGGGCAATGGCTTAACTGGTTATTTTTTGAGCAATGCTTATATCTCCATGCCTCATCTTTTTGTATCAATAAAATTAATTAACCAATTGCATGCTTGGTGTCTGAAACAAGGCCGTTGTGGCCTTTGAGCATAATAGTGGTGAAAAACTAAAGCAGCTATAAATTAATTTGCTTTACAGACATTTATCAGAAAATATGCCATGTGAGCTATCATGAGTTTTGCTACTCATCCATGGATCATGTAATCTAAAATAGTTTTACCTCCAAACACCTGTGTACAACAAACTCGATTAGTTTTACAATAATGTTGTTGAATCTGTTTTTACTGGCATCCCTGTGTTTGGGTTATGTATCTTAAATGGTTAAGCCATTTTCTAATGTCCCAATCAAAACAATACTATAAACCCAATTGGCTCTGAATATCAACAACGTTATTGTTAGGAGGTTTAGCAAGTGGGTCCTTAAATGTTTTTTTTTCTGTGTAACGATGAGATTCTATTTCATCCTCTAGATTAGTCAACAATGGTATATCTCTAGGATCTATGGCTGAAAAGTTCTTATATAGTATATTTAACCAATAACCCATGATTGGGTGTGGGTAGTGCTGGATTTACCCACAGCTAATGTGCTTTGTTCACAAGGGCAAAGCCCGAGTGATCAGACAAAGGCAACCATGGGTAAATTCAGCATTACCCACACCCAGGAGTGGGTTATTGCTAGTATACAATGACATTATTTAAGAAAGAAATTGCTTATATTTTTTAAATAATGTCTTTGTATAACAGTGCTGTAGTGTTTCTCTGTGTCGTTTTCCCATTCTTCTGTATTTTCTGATGTATTCTGCATGCATATAGGACTTATGTCCCTACAGTTGCACAGTACATCAGTGCTGTTCAACAGAAGCAACAGAGAAAAAAATAATCTCTGTTGCCTTTTTTTTTTTTTAGTAAAAAAAATGTGGCCAGTCTCCAAAAATCCAGATACTTCAGAGGTACGATAGTTTGCTGAGACTGTGCAGAAATGCAAAGAAAGTCAGGCACAATTCTGATTCTTTAGTTTTGTAGAAAGTACCTGACTTTTTCTTGTATTTGGTCTGTAGCATATATCAGTAGTAAAGTCTGGCCACTGAATGGTACTTCAGTGGTTGGACTTTTTTCTCTTGGTTTATGCTCAATTTACAACAGGCATGCTGGTTGGGCTGACTAATCAGCATGCACATGTTTTAATACTAATGACAGGTCATTGCATTATTATGTCTATTCTTATGATGGCAAATCATTTATGGGTAGGCAGATTTGCAGACAAAACCAGTATTGGCAAAACCTTGCTGCTTTGAGCAGCTGCAAAGCAGATCTCCTTCAACAGCATGAAGTGGAGTGTATTATATACAAGATCCAAAAACAATGAACACCCTTATTAAGTGGACAGTAGCTTTTGCATAGGATGAAGTTTATTAAGAACCTTTGTGATAATGATAATATTATATGTTATTTCAAAGCTAATACTCACTTGACAATCAAGATGTGCTTTGTTATTATCAAAGGTATTTTTCTGTATATTTTTCAAACCACCCAGGTTTTTATACTGCTTTTATTTGAAGTCATTAATCTACTCACATATGACATTGCAATACAAAATTTTATAGTTATTAATATGAGAACATCAGTAGGTTGGAAAACATGCAGAACATTTTTACAAGAAAGGTCTCTCCTGCTCAGCATAAACCTTATACTAAATTGATAGCTTAATCAAAATCTCATTTAGTATATTACCAGTTAATAAGGGGTTACCTAATTGTCTCCTACAAATATCTCAATGATGAGTTACTAGCAACTAACAGAAGGATACATTTCTACTTAACTAAGAATAATAACAATGTAATTACTGTTGAGATGTACAATACTTTTCTGAAGAAAATTTTTCCATACTAGAGTAGCTTTCTTTTGGATACATTTTTTATTTTTATTTTTATTACATGCATCTCCCACAGAGATTGAGATTGGTCACAAACCCAAATTACTTTAAATTCCGGATAAATTTATGGATTGGTGATCTAGCCTAAAAACATACTTTGCAGGACTCTCTGATAGTGTCATTTGAGGTTCCCAAATTTATTTGCTTAATGCTGCAACATTGTAATGTGAAATTCATTCAACAAAAAACAGTGCATGATGCTGTGTGTGGTAAATAGTTATCATGAGATCTGTTTTTTCTCTGAATTGCTTTGTGCACCTGCAATTTCTCATCCTTAGAGGTCTTCCAGGGTTGACAACGCAGTGTGTATTTCTCACAATACAGTCTCACACTACAACCGTAGAGATGACTCATAGATACTCAGTGCTACCACTGCCAGCTGTGGTCCTGTCAAATCTAGATCACTAGCAACAAAACCTTGTCTTGGTCCCTCTTTGTCATGCAGCTAACTAGATACTCAAGAAATCATGCAATCAATCTGCAGGTATAGAAAGATCTTACAAGCAATTCATATGCTGACACAAGCATAGGACGTCTCTCAAATACTGAAAAGCATGCATCCAGAGGTAATAAAAGAAGGAAAAGCATAACTAAGGGAATCTTATCTCACATCCCCTTGCATGCTCCTAGTAGAATTGAGAAACTTGCAGTATATAGCTACAGAGGAAGAGTACAGTAGTATCATTTATAAAACAATTTTGTGGATTGAACCCCATTAATACCCACTGTAGAGGGAGTTTAATATTCTGCACCCATTGAACACCAAGCCCACTGTACCATGAGAAAAATGTCACGCTACCCATCTTCAATAGAATGGACCATTTGCACACAAATTTGTTCTCTGTGCAATCACATTTAAATAATTTTTCAGTTCCAGGATATAGTAAAACAAAAACAATGTAAAGAAGAAGAAAAAGTATACTATGGTCACAAACATACCCACTTCCAGTGTACTTTATTACTATGAAGGATACATACCACTTAACATTACATCATTAAAAATCATCGCACTGGCTTTTTAAAATCATATATAGTAGATCCTCTATAGGCACTAATAAGAAATCTTTGTATTGTCTTAGTTTATTTATTTAATAATGTATGTTCTCATAAAAAAGGTCTGCCATTGTGATAAACACCACTAAATCTATGAGGAATAAGGGTAAATGTGAGGGCCAAAATTACAGCTCTATGCCTAAATGATAGTAGTTGAGATGTCTGAAAGGGCATGTGAATAAGTGCATATGTTGCCAAACAGTGTTATCACAGGTTAATTATAAGTAGGATTGCTTCCAGAATCTCTGCAAAGGAAAGGTCAGGAGATTAAGAAAAAAAAGTTACCATAGTAGCAGTAGCACCCACAAACCACACATTCATGAAACAGACAGCTAAAATTCTGGCTAATATAAAAATAAGCCAGTTAATACAACAAATAGAAATTGCAAAACAATACATAATGTGGCTCTTTGGGCACATGGGCCATTCTTTGGCTTGAACATTTGAAAGGTTTGTTGTGGGATGCAGGCCATAAGCTAAGCTGTTGCTTGTTCATTTATTTGGTTTTCATTTGAAATCTGTTAAACAGGTAGCCTCATGGAGTACATAACCTATTTTCAGCAGAAATCTGAGAATTGCAGTTTAAAATCTAAAATAGAAAATAACCATCAATGCAGATATTTATAAATATGAGTAGTAATGTTTTTTTAAATCATTAGAATATAAAAAGAGCAAAGCACATAATATATAGATAAACATAGGCTGCATACTGGTTTACCATCCCCATGAAGATCATGGAATGTTTAATTCAAGATGCTGGTTTTCATGGAAAGGGATTATTCCAGGTATGAATGTATGCATATGTTTGCTGATGAGAAGTTTGTAGAGAATCTCTAAAGTTAGAGGTGGAATTCAGTTTTTCTGGTTAACAAAGACAAAAAATTCCATGTGGATTATATGACATGTACTAAGACTATGGTCTCAAAGTTAGGGGGTAACAAGGAGTGTAAAGAAGGGGTGCACTGGGAACACATAACTTCTAAAGGAGAAGTACTACTTGATGATGTTAGATAAAATAGGAAATTCATTTGTCTGGAGAATGGCATGGACATGGGAGAATTTGACATAAGTCATCCTATCAGTTAGATCAGCAGTCACGAAGTGCATTGTAATAAGTATATGGGCTGCTTCAAAAATATATTTAAATTTTGCTACACACAGAGATGATATTATTGATATTTATCTGGTCGAGATGAAGCAGGATGCCACTACAAAATAAGATCAAAGAAAAGAACTGCATTGGCTGCTACACAGTAGTCCCAATTTTGAACAAGTTATTTGGGTCCCTATTAATTATTTGAACGTTTTAACGTTCCAATGTCATATGGTTGACACCACATGATCGAACTTTAAAAAGTTCGAAGATGAAAAGCGACAGCTCCATACAGTGCAGAATGGGAAAATTTCCCTTTTCTGCACTGAAGTGCAATCTCGGAGTTGGTATATTTAAGTGGGGGGGGGGGTGCAGGGGGGCTTGGCCCCCTGCTCAAAGCATTGAGGTAAGTTTTTTTTTTTTTTTTTTTAATTTTTTATTATATTTTTGATGTTTCAAACTTCGCTCATATGTTGAAGAACATATGAGGTTCAAAGTTTTGAAACTTTGAATATATAATATAGACCCAGTTATTTTATTGCAGAGGAGATTTGGACAGAGAATGACATTGCCTCATCTGGTAGAAAGGCTGGACATTTAAAATACTTTATCTACTCTATAGAATCACCAGATGAGGACTAAATAGCCGGTTGAGGTACATTAATGTTCTAAAACATCTTGATGCCGTGTAACACGGGCTTGGTATGTGAGCCTTGAAATGAAGGACGTTGTTTAAGATGTATGTTTATAATGTTTGAAATGATGAGTACAATGTAGCTCAATACTCTCTGGTGGAAAGAACAGAGCATACCAAAGCAGCATTGTCTATATATGGCTCAGTGAATAAATTAACAAACTCAGGGCCTACTATGTTAAACTTCCCTAATAGACATCACTGGAGAATAAAGAATTAATACAAAAAGTTATCTAATGCCTGTTTAAATAGTGATAAATCATTTCCTAGTCTTATTACATGTCTGGTAATGAATTTCACATCTTTCCTGCCCTAATATAAAAGAAAGATTGTTTTAACTTCAAATAGGAAAAAGGAATACTTACATCTAAAGTTATATTATTTGTACCAATACCATGACCGATAATGTCAATATATAATATGGTAGCCAACAATATGACCCTAAGGCATCTATATATCATAATAATCTAACCCCTTAGAAACTGGTAAGCCAAGAAATACAAAGACAAATACACCGATTGTTTTTGACAGAACAAGTCATGACAGCCATCTTTGTGTCTGGTAAAGGTGTTCTGAATCCATTCTAACTTCGTATGTTGCAAAACATTTAATGCACATAAAGGGCTCAGTACTCAGTAATAGGTCTTTCACTTGTTAAATAGATCTTTAGTAATACCAGGCTTCCTCTGCATGGGAAACATTGAGGGATATTCCTCATAAGGCCATAACATTTCTTAATAATGTTTGTCACATTAACTTCAGAGTTAAGATGTGCATCTACCATGATACCTAAATTTCTTATTACCTCAGAAGAAACACAAATCTGATTGTCCAGGGTGTAAGGATATTTATTATTACTATGCTCTAAATTACAAATGATACATTCTCTATTGTTAAATCTCATACTTTAGTTATCTTTTCATATGGGTTATCCAAGTAAGATTGCAACAGATACCAGTCACTAGTATTAGTTACTGCCTGCCCTACCTTAATGTTGTCAGTGAGCTTACTTAACCATACAGAGCTAGATTTTGGACATTTCTGACATCAGTAGACCAAATAATAGGGATTCCAAGACTGAACCTCGAGGCCCTCCCATGGCCATCAATCTATGCTTGAAGTAGGAATTTTTAATTCTCACTCTGTACGTTCTTACCAGTCTCATTCTGTATGTTCTTACCAATAGCCATTTATATAACCATTTAGCCGCATAGCCAGAGTTATTAGTTCTCATTAAAGTCCGTATAACTATTTCATGGGGAATGGAGTAAAAAGCCTTAGCCAGATCCAAAAATACAACATCAGTGGCTAGTCAGTTATCCAATGAGTTAACAATCTGCTCATAAAAACTTATCAAATTAGTGACACATGATCTCCCTGAAAGGAAACCATGTTGATATTTATCAGAGCTAAAGTCCAGAACTTGTTTACAGGAAAGACAACCGTGTGCTCTCAAAACACTTAACAAATGTTCAAGCCAAACTAAGAAGTCAGTATTTCTCTGTCATATATCCTTGTTTACTTTTCAAAATGGGAACTAGTATAGCTTCCTTACGCAGTTCAGGAAAAAATGCTTCCTTGAATGATTTTTGGAACAAATAAGTTAAAGATGGAATCAGTTTTTCAGATATTCTTTTTTAGAAATATCTATTAATACTATCAAGTCCCCCTGCTGAATTTTGATTTATTTTAGTTAAGGCATGCTTTACTATTTCCTCATTCATATTGGGACAAGTGTCACTAACTAGTATGGGTAAATCATTTCCCAGGATCCCTTGGGAGTAATTACTAAGCAAACCATCTACAAACAAGTTCACTAATACATTTGAATCCATGATTATTTGAGACCCATCTTTCAATGCTATACTAGAACAATTTAATGTCATAAGTGCTTAAATAATCCTTTGTTATAATCCTTCAGATTAGCTCTTAAATATACCTTATAATTAATCTTAATATTTTAATAGTCATGAGGTACATTTTTCTGAATGTATTGTATTGCTTCCTATTTGAAACCAAAGAATATTTTTTTATCTTCTCCACAAACTTAACTTTTTCCTTCTTAGAGTAGATAACTTCAAACTCTACCAGGGATGTCTATCACCCTTACAGGGTGTTTTTACTCCAAATGGGACATGATAGTCTCTCAAATCATTAACACTTCTCACTTAAATCTTCATTTTTAAAACAAGCATACCAGTCCCAAGTTTCCATAGCCTCCTCAAACGACTCAGAGTTTGACTAATAAACTTTTTTGCCACTATTTTATAATGCTTAATCAACTTTAGACATTGAATAATGAATAATGGCAAGTCTATGGTAATCTTACCACATCATGAAAAGACAAGTACAGAGTCTTAGAGTACACTAGTTGTCATCACCCTCAAAGAGGAAAATGGTCATTGAACTTTAAGGTACAGCTCTGGTACATGGTTGTCAAGCCAAATGACAACATGAGACTTTAATCAACATCTAGCAGAGCAGCAGCTCATGACTGTGAAGAATGTCATAAAAAGCAGATCAGTGCAGTCTCTGCCACATGTTTAGGCCTGAATATGAGTTAGAAATCAGTCAGTAAGTTATTACTGTACATTTAGGATGCAAGCAGATGACACAAAACTTCTCCAAGCAGTTTTACAAGTGGGCATAGTAGAAAGATAGGGCAGTAGTTGTTATCTAGATCCTTTTACTTTCCCATAAGAATGGAGTGGTATGAATAATTTCCACAACTTTGGGATGGTGCCTTCAATTATTGTCTTCAGAATAGCTGCAGTGGGTATCAAGTTGTG
Organism: Protopterus annectens; assembly: GCF_019279795.1. NCBI lineage: Eukaryota > Metazoa > Chordata > Ceratodontiformes > Protopteridae > Protopterus > Protopterus annectens. The sequence goes on along the minus strand of NC_056727.1, from coordinate 342,388,660 downwards.
TGTGGCCAGCCATCTTTACAAGTCTTGGTGAGAAGTTTTATAGTACAAGTGTTCCATTTTCTCCCTGTCAATAATCTTTTTAGGTCTGTACCACATTAAGCAGGAGGTAAGGAGAGGTTATTGTGCAGGCTGATGTATGGACCAGCTGGGATGTTTGCTTGAGTGATGATGGTGTTTAATGGAGTCAAAAAAGTCTGCAGTGCAGTCATCACTGGAGTATGATAGTAGACTATACATTCATATCGGATTCTGTTTTTAGCAGTTTGTTTAGCTCTTTCTGGAAATGTTTACTGCTGGAAAGAAATCTTTCTAACAATCTTTATAGACAGTTACCTTTAGCAGTTTGGGTCAAGCCCTTGTCTTTATTGAGAAGGTACTTCTAAGTAACTATGGGAATGTCCTGATACAGCAGTGAACTATGAGGCTTTGTCTCTAGCCAAGATCAGAGTCTTGAGTTCAGAAATGAGTTTACTTGCCCAGTACCCCAGAAATCTTATTTTTGTTTGAAGGGATGCACCTGTCCTTAGTAAACAAAACACACCTGGAAGTAGACAACTGCCTGTTTAGGGTCAAGGACATAAGTTATATTTGTTTAACCAAATTAGAAGTATATGCAAGATGCACAGGTAAGCATGCAGTGTTAATTCTGCAAAATGTTTCAACATCAGGTAGATCACTTGCTGAAATTGTTGTGTAGATATACTGCACTAATTAATGCAATAAAGGACTCAAGCAACATACATGATCAAGTTGACTGGTTGGCCTACAGTTTAATATCCAATGCCTAATGGTGGTCAGAACAATTTTTGCTGTCAAAGATATGTACTGATGAAGGTTCTTTGTTGCCCAATTGAATTCACTTCGTGTGTCCTGCACAATAGAAAGATAGTAGTCAGGTAATCCAGTAATATTACCTTAGGTTTGCTATTCTGCATTATACTTAAAATAAGCTTCTAGATTGTCAGTGTAACCCAAGGGATTGTGACAGGCAAATTTATTAATCAGTTTCTTTCCTCTTCAAATCAGA
>NC_056727.1:342332633-342382633 GCF_019279795.1 Protopterus annectens | reverse complement strand
ATTAACCATGCATTCCCAATAAATTTTTATCCTTCTATTTCAAATGCAAATAACCCAGAGCTCTTGTATTTTAAGTATGAATAGCACATAGCCAAACAGACATTGACATGTTACCTCTATCCGTAAAGAACCAAGGTGCCAAACTATGGGTGAACTTTCCCTTTTTCATCCATTCAGACAGACTTATGCTTGATTAGAGTAAGAGGCATACTTTGATTTATGTGGAGAGGAAGGCAATTCCAGTGGAGTGGTTCTCTTTCTGATGGGTCTGTGGTCATTTGGTGAACAGTGTATTCATCGAATAGCTGTTTGTAGAACACTAGCCATCTAAGTAACAGTAAATCAAAAGGCCAAATCATTGCAAAACTATACATCAAATGATGACAGTTGGCCAACATCAAGGAAGCCGAATGGAGTACTTTCTTACCGATAAGTTAGCTATAATTAAACCTGCCCTTTCCCCATTGTAGTATGACCTCAGACTTACTATATATAATTAGCGGTTAGAGGTTGCACTGCAGTGGGGAAAGGGCAGGTTTAATTATAGATAACGTACTGGTAAGTAAGTGCGCCATTCAGTTTCCTTGATTAAGTTTTAATTCAATGGTTATTGTTCGACAAACAGCCATTCAATGAATGTGCTTTTCAACTAATAACCATAGACCCCTCTCTGATGCGTATCTATCCCTCCAACATGTTCTATTTATTTTACAGAAGAGTTTAAGATCTCCTGACTTGGTGTTTTACCATTATTGGACTTGCAGATGTGCAACAGATCTAAAAGGATGAGGTCAGTTACGGCAAGGTAAACAAGACATAGATAGCCTCTCAGTAGTCTGTAAGGTACCAAGAAGAGGGACGAGGCTTTAAGACAGTCAATGTAGCTTTTTATGATTTAGGCACTTGATTTTCATGGTGAGAAAGCATTGTAGTTGTTCAATTTATGTCACGTGTGTGGACTTGTACATACTGAAGGGGGCATTAGATTCAATGATCAGCCTAATAAGTGCCAAATACAATGGAATAATCACATCCCTGAACTTGGATACGCTTACTAATAAGTTAAGTAATGAAAAAGGACTTTCTTCCATTTGTGGGTACATGGTGATTGAAGGCCAGCTCATTGCTTACATAGGTTCCTGGATTAATTTTCAGGTGTCTGTTGTTGATGTAATAGCTACAATGTATTTTATGCTTGTCGAAGGATACTATTATACATTTTTAGGCATTTAGTTTTATACCATAGTTTTGATACCAGATATTCATTTGGCAAAGGCCTTTTTGGAGGATCATGGTGTCTTCTGGATAGTTTATGATGGCACCAAGCTTACAGTCATCTGCAAACTGGACCAGCCATATAACCAAAACGTTAGCTTGAGCCTTTGAAAAGTAGATGTTAAAACATTAGTGGCCTGAGGGCTGAACCCTGGAGTACATTGCTAGTGATAGGTCTTTTGGGTTAGGTAGATAATATAAGATTCCTTTATTTTCATTGCACAAGTACAATGAAATTTGTACCAATCCTTCTAAGGTGTATATCCATATAATGAACATGAATAAATAAGAGAATACAATACAATACAATACAATACCAAATAATACTATATACTGCAGTGCAATGCAGTAAATAACTAAATTATTGCACTTGGGTATAATTGCACATGAAGGGATTAAGGTAAGGTAAACAGGAATGTAAACATACACCTTATAGTGCAAATAGCTATTACCTGTACTCAGTGTGAGTATTTAGCATTGTTCATTTCACACATGGCTCTGGGATAGAAACTATTCTTAAGTCTATTTGTCGGAGATGGAATGGATGTGGGACCTAACGTCATCCACCCTAATTTCCTGAGTTCTATTAAACAGCCAGTTTACTAACCAACAAATTATATTGGGATTCACATTTAGCTGAATAAATTTGCCAAGTATACAAAAGTGTGGGATGGTACTGAGTAAATTTACAAAGGCTTGTTATGCAATGTGTACTGGTTTTACCTCATATATTGTTTCAGTAACTTACCAAAAATGCTAGCCCACTTAGGTAGGCAGGATCTGCCATTGGCTTGGATCACAAGTTTGTAGGATGCCTGTGTCCTTATTTATTAATTTCATAATGATCCATTCTATAGGCTTCCAAATGAAGCTGATCACACTTATGTGTCTATAAGTACCTGAATCAATTAATGCCCCACATTTATGCAGAAGGATGACTGTTGCTGCACTCCACTTATCCTGCACAAATTTATTTGGAAGCTGATATTGAATAGCCTATTTAGGAGGTTCTACAGGCCTTATTTCATGCTGACCAGCAGGCATCCTGGAATGTCACCTGGCCCAATAGAAGCACTGCTCTTGGCCTTGGACAGCGGTTTAAGGACTTTGACTTGGGAGATTTAAGGGAAGGATGGATGCTGTCATGTGATCTGTCAGCGTGTGTGTGTGTGTGTGTGTGTGTGTGTGTGTGTGTGTGTGTGTGTGTCTGTGAATGTGTGTGTGTGTGCCAGGATGAAGATACAGCTAAATTTATCTGCTAGAACATTGGCTATGTCCTCTCAGTCTGAGTTTGAGATATATACTATTAGTTTTGGGCAGTGAACAGTGTTTCTGAAGTTTCTAACGTAAATAAAAAAGGCTTTGTGGTTGTTTGTCTTTTGCCAGGGAGGCTATTTTTACCACATAACTAGCTTTAGTTGATTTGATCAGGGTCTCAGTTAAGTTTAACAAGTTTTTTCTGGCATTTAGAGAGTTATATTTATTTTTGCATGCAATGACCCTGTTTATAGTTGGATTCCACCACAGGGGTTTATTTTTAAATGTGTAATTTTAATTATATCAGTGGGAGACAGAAACATATATGAAGCTAATTACCTCTGAACACTACAGTAATGTGATTGGGGTGACCATGTTGCTCTACATGGCCAAGCAATTTCCTGAATTGTTCTGTGTGTACATACCTTGCTGGATGTGGTATTGGGGGTGACAACATGTGGTTAATTAGCTTATGCCTCTCCCTGGACTGCCTCACTAACATTCAGCACAGCTGAGGGGCCAGTCTTAAGCATAAAGCACTGTGCAGTACCTTGTTAGGGAGGTTGCTGAGGTTGTTGAATTGGAAAAAGCTACCATGATGTCTAAATGGAAGTGTACATGTCATGGTAACTTTTGAATCCTGGGAGTTGTTTTTTGCAGAGGGCAGGACCCCTGCACCCCACATGTAGAAGGCTTTACCTCCACCCCCATGTTAATTTTATATCTATGCAAACTCAGACATCATGCAATCCCTAGAAAGGGAGCATTTTCCCCAAACCCAAAGACTGTCCATCTTGCACCCCCTGTGAACCATCTGTTTAGCTGACCAAATTGTGTCGACTAACAAATTGTCGACATTAATGGCACCTGCTAAATTAGGGATTCCCACAAACATACACATACCACGTATACTTGAAATTTACCAGAAAAAGACTGGAATAATATTGATTCAACAACATTATTAAGAAAATTATTCACAATGTATGTTAAGGAACAACAATTGCTTCAGATTGTAAAAAAACTACCAGGGAACACAACACACTAGGCATTGTTTTTGTTCCTAAACAAATTATTTTTACTTCAAGTAATGCTTTAGCATCATTGATGTGCAGTGATCGTGGGGTTATTAAAACTCATTACAGCCAAGTGTGCCTCCAGGCTTTTCTGCAGTTACCTCCTACTGTGCCTCTAGGTGTCAAATATAGTTTGTTCATATTTGCATTAATAATTCCAAAACCAAGCCACATACAAGGTATCAGAATACTTTATTTTGAAGCATACATGATAGCAATCACAATTGTTAATGAAGTTACAGTCAGGGTGCCCTATCAGGCTCTGTCCTAGGCCCATAATTGTTCAGATCTATCATTTTCATCTGAGGTGTTCTACAATATGTATGTAGATGACATGAAATTGGGTAAACTGATTACATGTGTTACAGATTGGGGATGTCTGTAAAAGAACTTGACTAAATTGAACATTTGGGCACAAGGGAATACTATGCTGATAAATACATCAAAAATTTAGAATAAGAGATTTGGGACACATACATTTAAAGGTGAATATTTTATATAGCACACAGTGACTAAAACTGTAGATTCATTTAACAACCTGGGTATATGGGTAGATCCAACTTTGAGGTTTTCTAATCATATCAACCAACTGATTAATGATAGTTATAGAACTACAGGTTGCATACAAAGATTTATAAAGTCTAGAAAATCAGAAATAATTAAGTTGTTTGTTAGTTACATTAGACCCAACCTGAGTATGGAATAACAATATGGAATCCTTATAAGAAAACAAGCATGAGTAAACTGGAAAGAGGACAGCTAAAATGTACCACAGGCATCCATGGATGTGAAAATTTAAGCTATTATTAAAGACTAAAATATCTGAACGTATGCAGTGTCTCATACAGATATTTAAGAGCAGATCTATTTCAGGTACATAAGGCATTTAGTGACAACTACCTCTGAGACTATTTGCCGTTATCAAAAAGTAGTAGAGAATCATCAGACAACCTATGTAGAATATTCTGTAGGAATGAGAAGTGTACTGATTGTTTCTCTGAGAAAGCAGCTGATGCTTGGAACAGACTACCAGAATACATTAAAGTCAGCCCTAGTTCAGATATTTTTAAGAATAGGCTGGACACTATTATGAAATAACTGTTTTGCTATATTGACCAGCTGGAAGGGTATTAATGTCTATGTTTGAAACGTGCCTGTATATACATGAATATATGTGTGTGTGTGTGTGTGTGTGTGTGTGTGTGTGTGTGTGTGTGTGTGTGTGTGTGTGTGTATATCTAACTTAGGAAACCTTGTAAACTGCAATAGCCCCGCTACATTCGCCCTCGCTACGGTCGGGCTCTCTTCGCTCCCATCCGTGCCCCCAATTTCCTCCCGCCCCAGTACCTCTAAATTTATAGTACTATAGCCACTCCCCCACTTTCTAGATCCTATCTGCTTTCATCTGTGATAATTCCACCTGCCCCCATTCTTCTACCTACATTTTAATAACACCTATTAGCTTTCATCTGGCATTCTCCCATCCCCCTTCCAGTACCTTTACCTCACCACTCTATCTTCTGGTGTTGCATCACCAGGTAAAACAATTCCTTAACTCACTAGATGAATCACAGATAATGATATACTCATCTTTACTACCCTCTTGTTCGCACCATACCTCCTTACCTTGTATGAAAACCAGTTTCTCACGGGATTTCAGGTCCCAAAAGGCCATACTATCACCCCAGCTGTAAATCCTTCCACCTTCAACCATACTTACAGTACCAGATCCTATCCAACATCTTGTTCAGTCTATCAACATCTCAACCCCAGGCACATTAGCTCTAGATCCAAACACTACCACAAACTAATAAACAAATTCTTGAAGTTCATCACCAAGTATAGACTCAACCTAATACTTGGTGGTGATATTCACCCCAACCCTGGCCCACTAACTTTAGATACACATACCCCCTCTACTTGCAATCTAAGCTACAAACCTACAATTAATAGCCAACTAACTCTCTCCTAGTCTGTCATCTCAATATTAGAAGCATTAATAACAAGGTACATGAATTGCATGCACTTCTGGATGTTCACTCCCCTGAGATTCTCTGTTTATCTGAAACCTGGTTAAAACCTATCACTAAAGACAATGACGTGTTACCACCTGGGTACAACATACACAGGCTGGATCGTGCTTCGAGGAAGGGGGGTGGGGTAGCTGTACTCTATAAATCTGAGTTGAATGTCACCATAGATGTAATACAACCACCTCAGATTAGTAACTCAGAGATTCTTGCCACCAAATTGCAAGTTAATAAAAATAAATTAATTAATATCATCTATATGTACATTCCCCCAGGTAACAATATATCTGCATTTCAAGATATCCTCCACTGGCTATCATGTCACTACCCCCAAGAAACCCTACTACTTGGAGACTTTAACATAGACTGGGGCACCTGTTCCTCAGAATCCCCAACCACCCATATTAACCTGCATGCATTTACACAAATTATATCCACCCCTACCAGGATAGGTAAACCCAACCAAAAAGAAAGTATACTTGTCTGGGTACTCATAAATAGTCACCCCCCCAACTGCACACCTCTGCTTCCCTCCTTGATGGCCTAAGCGATCACCTTCTCACATATGTAATTAAGCACAAAACCATTAATTCCCAACAACCCTTACTTATAAAGGTTAGAAACAATAAAAACTTTGATCCTGCCAAATTCCAACAAGAACTAAACTCATGTAATTGGTCTATTCTAAAACACCTCCCCTTAGAGGAAGCAGTAGCATACTTTAACAACAAATTCCTTGAGATCCTTGATTTGCATGCACCTGTTCGTTCAAAGAGAACCAAGGCAAAAACTGCGCCATGGCTTTCTAAAGAGTCTAAACTCAAAATTACCCTTAGAAACAAAGCATGGGCTTTACAGCATTCTTCTAAAGACCCTCAAGATCACATTAAATACAGGCAATCCAGGAACGAAACCAAAAAATCAATTTTACAAGACAAAAAACAATACTATTGTAATTTACAGACAGTAAATCAAAATAACCCTCAGAAGTTTTGGGCAGGTTTAAATAATCTACTACATCCTGTACAAACTTCAACTCCAATCCCTGCTGCTACTATTGATAAACCCACTGAAGATGTTTCTGATAGTTTTAACCAATTCTTTACTGAGACAATTCAAGCCCTAGCTAGCCAACTACCTCCTAGCTCCCCTGGTCCTGAAAGTAGCACCCCTAGAAACCTACTCGCATTCAGCTTCCAACCAGTCGCCACTTCACTTATCTGTACCTTGATCAAAAAATTAAAACCCACTACACTTTCTGCTGATCAACTCCCTGCCGAGTACCTACAAAAATCAGCTGATGCTATTGCTTACCCCATCTCAATACTAATCAATCGAACCATAGTAGAAGGTAAAATTCCCACCATCTGGAAAATATCCTATGTAATCCCACTTCACAAAGGAGGCAACTCTACTGAATTCTCCAGTTATAGGCCAATAGCTATGCTCTCTCTACTTGCAAAGATTATGGAAAAATGTATTCATAGACAACTCATGAATCACCTAATCCAGAATCACCTTATGGCAGACACTCAGCATGGCTTCCGTCCTCATCACAGCACTACTTCAGCCCTCCTAGCCTTTACCAACACCATAAACCATAATTGCAACAATAATTATATATCCTCAGCCCTCTTCTTGGATCTTTCCAAGGCATTTGATATGGTTGATCACCAACTTTTAATCCACACCCTGCAAACCTTCTGTCTAGATACTGGAGCCCTTCAATGGTTTCAATCCTACCTGAATGGTCGTCAGCAGGCTGTCCTCTGACAGAACAAACTCTCTACCCTTCTACCTAACACCCTTGGAGTACCACAAGGCTCTATACTAGGGCCCTTGCTGTTCTCCATCTTCATTAACGACCTTTATACTGTCATCCCAAAAGTCAGCTGTATCCAATATACTGATGACTCTACTCTGATTTGCTCAGCCACATCTCCAGTAGAGTTATGGTCAGCTACCCAGACCACCTTTAATACAATAGAAAACTGGCTTTATGAACATTGTCTGATCCTAAATCCCAAAAAACTAAAACTAAAATGCTGTTATTTTCACCAACATGTAGGTCTACTGCTTTCACCTTTACCATAAAATCAAATGATGGCACAATAATCTCCCCTGACCCCTCTACAAAACTATTAGGTGTCATCATAGACAATGATCTAAAATTTGACCTACATGTTAACCAAACTATCAAAACCATCAATAAAAAACTAGGGTCACTTTACAGAGTAAAAGCCTTTCTAATCCCTCCAGCTAAAATTGCCATAGCTCGCTTTCACCTTCTTTCAACCCTTCTGTATGCATCCCCTTACTCTCGAATTTAAACAAGATTATCCTTAACAAACTCTCAATTGGCTACAACCACATTGCCAGGTTTGCCACTGGGCTGCCTTTTAGGACACATCATTCCATCAATCTAAATCACCTTGAGTGGCTTGAACTACCTAGCCTAATTCAGTATAACCAACTGATTATGGCCTATAAAATCCTCTATAATCTGGACAATACTCCTGCACTTAAAAATATTATCACCCCCTATAACAATCCTAGACTGCTTTGATTTTCTAACAAACTACTAATGCAGACTAGCAAAATTAATAACACAGCCGGTGATTCTCTCTTTGCAAACTCTGTAAGTAGATCCTGGAACTCTCTTCCAGCTGATATTACCTTACTTTCCACCTTAGGTCAATTTAAAACTAGACTCAAACAACATTTGTCACTTAACTGGCTATGTCAATGTATCAAGCCTGGCTAACTCTCTCTAGAATGTGTAAAATCTGTTAACCAGTTTACTGTGTAATTTAATTTAATCCTGATTTATGCTCAGGATTAACTGTAACCTGTGGAACTTGTTTAACTTGCTTACTTATGTAATCTCTGTAAATAGTCTGTTTGTAATATGTAATGCTGGTATTATGTAATGCTGTATCTGCTTACCCTTGGAGCTTTTCTCCCCGGGCCTCCTCTGAAAATGGACATGCATCCAGTCGGACTATCCCAGTCAACAAATGTAAAATAAAATAAAATATATATATGTGTGTGTGTGTCTGTGTGTGTGTGTGTGTGTGTCTGTGTGTGTGTGTGTGTCTGTGTGTGTGTATATGTATATGTATGTATCTAACTATCTATATATATATATATATATATATATATATATATATATATATATATATACATATATATATATACATATATATATATATATATATATATATGTATATGTATATATATGTATCTAACTATATATATATATATATATATATATATCCATTAATCCATTTACCAAAACAAGGGTGGTAAGTATAACATTAATAAAATTGCAGACCTACTAACCTACTGACATTAGCAAACTCATGGAAATATTAATGACAAGGTCCTCATATAAATATAAAATACAGCAATCTCTAAATGTCTTTATTACACAGTCAAATCCCTACTGCATTGGCAGGACTACCAATCCCTTACATGTGTTTTTCTGTCAAAATATATAACGGCTTGTAAAAAGAACTTACAATGTAGTGGCTATATTGATTTTTCACATACATTCAGTTAATCAAAGTATAATTAAAATAAAATCATACAGTACATATTGACATACTCTACTAATTAGGTTTTCTTAACAGGTTACTGGATCGGATGGATAAAAAAAAGAGGGAATGGTTTGTTGAAGAGGTGGAGTAATTAGATGAATGGTATACCAAGAAACAGCAGCTCACGGAAGAAAGAAATCAGGAGACCTGGGATGCAGTAGTATACTGCATATATTTTTTTTTTTACGTAACATCCCAAAAATGAAAAACAGCTCACAAATAAAAAGTGAATGGTATAACAGCACCAAATAAGTTCCATGAGTTTTTATTTTGGGGCATTTTTATTCAGTATTTACCACTAATAATTGAACACAGGTCTCTCTTCTTTGTCACTGTAGCTGGAGACATCTGGTCCAAAAAAGCTATATGTATTTAAGGTACACTGCACAAACTATGTTCACAGGCATACTACATGTATCTGGATGCCAACAAACTATATTAATATAATGTTAGTTAAGGTCTGATTTCCTCTAATTACAATACTTATTCTTATTGTTAGTGGGATGGAATGCTATAATCAACTAAGGATTAAAGTGGACAAAAAACTTCATTTTCATTAATGTATACAAACATTATAGAAGGAAAGTTGTAAACTCAAGAGTTATTTATTAATCTATAAAAATAAAGAGACCAAAATGTTATTCTAGGTTAGTATTACACACTTGTTAGGTGAAGATAATTAAAATGGCAGCAGTCTTTGGACATACACCTCAGACAGAATATATACAGAAGACTGAATGGTTTCACAGAGTAATCCCAGAAAGAATGGAGGCATGGAAGGGATGCATAACATCAGATACATTTCAATTTCTCCTAAGCAAAAAAAAAAAGAGTAGTAGTTCTTATAAATATGTACAATGCTTCAACCATTGATTCTTTATTTGACAACTTTGGATTAAAGTTCAATTTTATGTTTATTTAGGTGCTGTTTTAATACAAATCATGGATGCCAGAAGTTTCAGAATTTACTTGAGGAAATACTAGCAGCCCCTTGAAGGCTGAACACAGGGCCCATATGACACAGTAAGGCACGATGAACTCCTTCAAGTAGCAGTGACCAGAGAAGTGAATGGACAAATAAATTAACACTGGGATTTTGAAGATAAGCAAGCAGCAAACAGGAAGAAGGTGAAGTCTGCAAAGAATATGTGTAATATGTAGGTAAAGTGATGTACCAGTGACTAGCCAGGTGTGTTTTTTTGCACCATCTGTAATCATCTCAATTCAGCAATAGCTAGACACAGATAAAGGACATTGTAGTAGTCCAGTCTAGAGGAGACCAAGGCATGCATGACAGCTGACAGATGAGCATGAGGTATGAGATGCTTTAACTTGGTAATATTTGTCAGACGGAAACAAGATGACTTCAGAACAGAGGACATTTGGTCTTGAAATGCAAGCTGTTAGTTAAGAATAACACCAGGTTTCTGCATCTTAGTAACAAATTTAAGCTTATCCGTATCATATGAGATGTAATTTGGTAATAGCAGGACAGAAGAATCTCTCAAGGATGCATGAACCTCCAGGGCTTGAGTCTTTGTGGTATTCAATTTTAGCTGACTTTCCTATTAGCCAAGTATGCATGGCTTATGGATCAAGAACTAAGGAATAAATACGACATCCCTTCCTAGAGGAAGTAAAATTAATCTGAGTATCAAAACATAATTATGGTGTGCTAAGCTCCTTTCCCATAGCATATCTCCTAAAGGAAGCATATACTCAGTGAATAATGGAAGGGCTCAAGAGAGAGCTCTGTAGGATTCTGCATTTAAAATGGTACAAAGATGATGAGTTGAGTTCTGCACAGCCCCTGCGAGTACAATTAGACAAGTATGTTATAATTCAGTCAAGAAGTATACCATAAATACCATAGTAAGACTTTAGTTATTCTTTCAAAATGTCACTGTCTACTGTATCAAATGCTTTTCAGAGATCCCAGAGGACCAATACTGTATAGTGCAACTGGCTTCTAGCAAATCAGCACTTCATGTACTACTGTTATTAGAGTAGTTTCAGTACTTGTGGTGAGTACAGAAATCAGATTGGAATGAATCCATGAGTCTAACAACTTTAAATAAGTCTACAGTTAATTTCAAATAACTTTCTCAGTAGACTTTCACAAAAAGGGAAGGTTAGAGATTGGACAGTAGCTATTTAACTAATGGGTATCTAAAGATAGTTTTTTGAGGTTTGGGATGACCAGAGCTTCTTTCAAGGTAAAAGGAAAAATCCCATCTCTCAGTGAAGCAACCAAGAATAAGTAAAATAATGGACTCAGTGCACCAAAACTGGCCAATACCAGTCAAGAAGGACTTGGGACCAGTCAGCACATGCTAGTCACAGACAGGAGACAATAGACATGAACATCAAAATATGGAATACTGAAGAACAGCCAAGATAAAAATGAAAGATATGGACATGGTGCACCATCACTGGGGACTGCTGAAAGAAGAGGAGGCATTTTCTGGCAGTGGAAAATCAAGCAAGAGATTCTCATTCAGAGCTGGATAAGATTCTTCTGGTGGACAAACAAGTTGAGCTGCTCACCCTCTCCACCACCCAAAAAAAGGCAGCTATGTGATTAGCCACTGAGGTTATGTCACAAGATAGAATTTCAGATGTTTTATGGGTAATATCCATTTGACATATGGTATAAACTCATGAAGCTCATGAGGGAATTTAATAAAGCCTACACGTGTTTTTTTTTTTTTTTTCATGTCGGCATCACACTGTGATGCTTACATGAATGTAAACATATTAAGATTCAGTATGCACTGCTGAGCGGAGTGGACACACGGAGAAACATGGAAAATTCTATGGTATGCAAATCACCTCATAAGCATATGAATCTCATGCAAATTGAGTAGGTAGATCAATCCAACAAGCAGAAAGGCATCTGTGCAGACCCTGTGTCAGTGTCCATAGTGTATGTGGAAAAATTCCATCTACAGGAGGCTAGACAGACAAAAGGGAGTGTAAAACTATAGAAATGTGGACATAAATCCCCTGAAAATGTTATACCACATACACATATGAGTAAAACTATAATTCCGGATGTCAGAAAGATTAAGGGAATAATTTAAATTAATAATCTGTTTTTAATAATCTTGGTATGTTTGAGCTACATGCCACAGTGTGCAAACATGCTTAATAAAAAAAAAAACTGGAAAAAAAGAATTTTATAATATGTGACAGAAATGTATTATAGGACCTTGTGTGTGGCCCCTACAATGATGCATTGCTGCTGTTGCTAAGGTGATAGGGCTATGAAGTGTGTAGTTTCCAGGCTGTCAGCATGGATATGTATGCAAATGAGGTGGATGTACAGAATAGAAAAAAGGAGTAATCATGTCCACATATCCCGTTTGTGTAGGCTCTTAGACCATGTTAATGTTTAGACAGGATGTGGCTGACATCAGGGGGTGTATCCTATCACTTCTAAGCTCTTTTAAGCTTAGGTGCACATGTTGACGTGGTGCGCAGCCTGGCTGAGCATGTCCTTAAAACCGGATGTATTCAATTAGTAATGTTCATCTTTGTATAAGCTATGCTGCATGATTTGCCACTATGCACGGTATTGTGCACTGAAATAGGGGCATTAAATGATGCTGATTATATTGTTGGCAGGTGGATGGAGTGCATCATAGCTAGCCGATCACACATTCTGGACCTACAGAAGAGCTGTATAAAGTATACATACACCATATATTTTGATTTTCCTCCAGTACTCTGGACCTTTGGAGCACAGACTTGAGAATTTTAACTGAGATAATGCCAGGGGTTGCTGCAGGTCTGCTACATCTGTATGTGCTAGATGCTGAAGTCAGTGCTGCTGATGCTGTTGACAATAGGCCTAGGCATAGAAGGAGAAGACTGTTCAGGCCCAGGGTAACCTTCTAGGAGCTACATGAGCTGGAGATTGTAGAGAGCTACAGGGTGAACAGGGACGTACTACAAGAACTCACTAAGCTTTGCCACCATCAACTCAGACCCAGACCCAACAGAGGGGAACCCATCCCAGTTTAAAAAAAAAGGTATGTATAGCCCTTAGGATACTAGCTACAGGTACTTTCCACAGACCAACTGTGGACATGATGGGGGTCTCACAAGCATCTGCATCCAGGATACTCCACCAGTTGGATGCCATACTACCACATGCCAGTGAGCACATACCTGTTCTTTTCACCCCCGAGGCAAGTGTCAGCAATATACAACACTTGTACCATGAAGGACACTACCCTAATGTACTGGGCACCATAGATTGCACTCATGTACACATCAAGGCACCACCCAGTGAGGGGAGTAGAATCTATGCCAACTGCTAGGGGTACCACTCCATCAACTGCCAGGTCATGTGCAATCCCCAGGGGATTATCCTGAATGTGTTCATTGGCAGCCCTGATAGTTATCACAGCCCCCTTATCTGGCATGCATGACAGCTGTACCAGATGTTTGCTAGGGGAGACATCCCACACGACCATTTACTGGGTGATGCTGGCTACACCCTGGAACTGTGAATGATGATACCCATCAGAAATGCACACACACCCACAGAAGAACACCATAATGAGGCACATGCACAAACTGGGAACATCACAGAGCATGTGTTTGGGCTTCTGAAGTCACGGTTCTGGTGTCTAGATATATCTGGTGGAGTCCTGCAGTACTCTCCAGCCACATGTGCACATATGTTCACAATATGTGCTATGCTACATAATATGATCCTGCAGAATCAGCTCTTTTAAGCTTAGCTGCACATGTTGACGTGGTGCGCAGCCTGGCTGAGCATGTCCTTAAAATCAGATGTATTCAATTAGTAATTTTCATCTTTGTATAAGCTATGCTGCATGATGCGGCACTGTGCACAGTATTGTGCACTGAAATAGGGGCATTAAATGATGATTATATTGTTGGCAGGTGGAATGCATCATTGCTAGCCAATCGCACATTCTGGACCTACAGAAGAGCTGAATAAAGTATACATACACCCTATATTTTGATTCTCCCCCAATTCCCTGGATCTTTGAAGCATAGACTTGGGAATTTTAACTGAGATAATGCCAGGGGCTGCTGCAGGTCTGCTACATCTGTATGTGCTAGATGCTGAAGTCAGTGCTGCTGATGCTGTTGACAATAGGCCTAGGCATAGAAGGAGAAGACTGTTCAGGCCCAGGGTAACCTTCTAGGAGCTACATGAGCTGGAGATTGTAGAGAGCTACAGGGTGAACAGGGACGTACTACAATAACTCACTAAGCTTTGCCACCATCAATTAAGACACAGACTCAACAGAGGGGAACCCATCCCAGTTGAAACAAAGGTATGCATAGCCCTTAGGATACTAGCTACAGGTACTTTCCACAGACCAACTGTGGACTTGATGGGGGTCTCACAAGCATCTGCATCCAGGATACTCCACCAGTTGTTGGATGCCATGCTACCACATGCCAGTGAGCACATATCTTTTGTTTTCACCCCCGAGGCAAGGGCCAGCAATATACAACACTTGTACCATGTAGCACACTACCCTGATGTACTGGGCACAATAGATTGCACTCATGTACACATCAAGGCACCATCCGGTGAGGAGGGTTGAATCTATGTCAACTGCAAGTTGTACCACTACATCAACTGACAGGTTGTGTGCAATGCCCAGGGGATTATCCTGAATGTGTGTGTTGGCAGCCCTGGTAATTATCACAGCCCCCATATCTGGCATGCATGACAGCTGTACCAGATGTTTGCTAGGGGAGACATCCCATAAGGCCATTTACTGGGTGATGCTGGCTACACCCTGGAACTGTGGATGATGATACCCATCGGAAATGCACACACACCCACTGAAGAACACCATAATGAGGCACATGCACAAACTGGGAACATCACAGAGCATGTGTTTGGGCTTCTGAAGTCACGGTTCCGGTGTCTAGGTATATCTGGTGGAGTCCTGCAGTACTGTCCAGCCACATGTGCACATATGTTCACAGTATGTGCTATGCTACATAATATGATCCTGAAGAACCAGCTGCAGGAGGATCAGCCCCCATGCCTACACACCACTCTGATTTCCCTCTAGGCAGACGTAGGCATGCTCTGGCTATGGCTAAGAGACAACACATAGCACATTCACTGACAACCTAAGGACCTAGGGACTTGCACCTTACTCCTACTCACACAAATATAGTAAAATTGATGCCAGGCAACCCACACAACCTGTTCCTATCCATGTATTGCCTGTGTACTGTTTGCATCAGACAGAGTCAGCCCTGAACTACAGTTCTGTCAACTGCTGCATTCACAATCTAACCTACACAGTACTTGTAAGGATTAGTATGATATGACATTGTATGCATAGATCTGTTACATTTATGCAAGTAAATATAGTGAGCAATTTGGACAAAAGTAACATCCAGATGGGACTACAGATACCCAGTCCACTATCATGTGTCCTTTAATATTAATTAGGCCTCATGCATGGAATATTCACTACATCAGTTAAGGGAGATGTTACACAGTGGGGTTTCATGATATTCTGACTACTGTGTATCCCAGCAGAACATGCAGTGTTGTTCCCCCATCCCCAAAACAGCAGTGTTCCCATATAACTGCTTTAACAGTAACTTAGAAATGGTATATCATCAGTCCAGGCAATCTCAGGGCAGTGATATAAAAATTGATCATACATTGTATGTCTCACTTAATACAGGAATAACAACATACATATATATGCTGTTGATTGCTTGATGAATGACGTCATTCTGTCAGGCAGATTGCGTGGCTCAGGGGACAAGGGAACTTAGCATGTATAATGGTGTTGGTGGTTCTAATCTGGAAGTATCCACAGCTTTTGGATGTGAGGTATTTTAATATTGTTTTTTTTTACAGACTGCCAGTCTGTCTGTGGTGTAACATTATTAACCTATGTCACATATTAATTACATCAGGCAGCTGAAGAATGCTGCGGACATTCGAGTGAAGAGTGAAGTGCAATACACAGATACAGGGACAGATGTCCTTGTCTGTAATACACAAAATCCCGGACTGGAGTACAGTTAGGTATGGGCTGGAATTATAAGCACTGACAATCCCACTGGGCATGCTCATACTCTTATTTAAACAGAGCGTAATTCGGTTGCTCCTTGCTCAAAATAACTTGTTATGTATAGTTATGTTTATACATATATACATATATGTATACATATCTGCCTGTCTCTATATCTCTCTCTCCCATAGATAGTATATCTATCTCTATGTATATACAAATAGATATCTACCTACACACACACACACACACACACACACACACACACACACACACATATATATATAGATAGATATGTTTATAGATATATGATATAAAAACATACATTTCATAGTGATATATGATATAAAAACATACATTTCAGTCTCTCTCTATATATCTACATAACACATATATATCACACACACACACACACACACACACACACACACACACACACACACACACACACACACACACACACACACACACACACACACACACACACACACACACACACACAGCTATATTTATATATACATCCCTGTTATATACATAAATATGTGTGTAGATTTCTGTATTGTCCTACACACCCTGATAATGGTGAGTAAAGCTGCAGTATGACAAATCTATAATTTTCCTCAAAACATACAAAGTTAGGGCTCAGCAGTACATAATGCACTTACCTACAGACTCCTGTGCCTGCTGAATGTCACCACACATACAGCAACAGGTGATAAGGTGGTATAATGTATAATACCTTTTTTAAAAGGTTTGTATGTAAACTGATTCCACACATAACACATATCTGTTTTCCTCAAATTAATATGATCCCTACCTTCAAGCTTAATGAATTTGTTAACTATGCATGATATTGAATGCATTTATGAGTAACTATTCTACATAATATTATCTTTAATATTAACTATCAGTAGTATCTAAATTGTATAATGCATCTTGGAGCTTTTCTGTCCGGGCCTCCACTGAAAATGGGTCAGTGTGGCTCAGTGGACTTCCCCGGTAATCAAACTGCAAATAAATAAATAAAATAAATAAATAAATGTTGTCTATGCGCACATGGACAGGGTACATTGTTCCTGCCCACATGCTAGCCCAGTCAAATGCAAACGGCCACATATGGCAAAACTGGTAACTGTAGCCACATAGCTAGGATAAATTACAGTTATCTGACTGCTAGACTACTAGATGCAGATAACAGTATGAAGCAGTATCACTCTGCAGGCTACAGACGCTGTTCAGCACAAGCTGTATTCCACGAGTAGTTTACCTGCAATCATATATAAAGCCAATGTCAGCCATGGTGTGTGTAGTGAGTATTGTGATTTGCAGTGAGTAAAACTAGAGAAATAGGGGTTCTAATCTCCCTCCAGGCCACTTGCCAGCTGTGTGTGTGTGTGTGCGTGTGTGTGTGTGTGTGTGTGTGTGTGTGTGTGTGTGTGTGTGTGTGTGTGTGTGTGTGTGTGTGTGTGTGTGTGTCCTGCAAAACACCTGAGAATCCCTCATTGATTATTAAACTGCAATGGTTCTACACTTTTTTGCCCTGTAAGTTGCTGCCAGCTTCCAAACTGCCCTCTTCTACAACGCCTGTCATCTACCTTAAGACTACCAGCTGATATAGCAATGTCATACTTAAGCCGTGACCCATGCAATAAGTACTGTGATCTATAGTGTGTAAGACTAAATAGTTGAGTTTTTAATCTCACTCCAGGACACTCAGTGTGTGTGTGTGTGTGTGTGTGTGTGTGTGTGTGTGTGTGTGTGTGTGTGTGTGTGTGTGTGCACACGAGCGCATGTGTGTGTGTGTATGTGTGTATCCCCTGCAAAACAACTGAGAATTTTTCATTGACTATCAAACTGCAATGGTTCTGTACTTTTTGGCCCTGTAAGTTGCTTCTGGCTTCCAAAGTGCTCTCTTCTACAAGGCCTACTGATGCCATCTACCCTAAGACTACCAGCTGCAATTGCAATGTCAAACATAAGCTGTGGCATGTGTGATAAATACTGTGATTTATAGTGGATTCTGTTTCAAAGGTGTGTTAAAGTCTGCTAAACATATCTCTCCCACCAGCATGTATTAATAATGTCACATACCAGGCTAATGTCCTTAGAGTGAGTAATCCAGGTACCATACCACCTACAGATATGCAGCATTTCCAATCAAGCAGGTTCATACATTGCCCATATGCAAGGCAGAGATCACCTCTGAGTAGTCTATATGCCACAGGCTACAATGACACTAATTTCAGACGATCCTCCTTGAACATATACTGAAGATGTGAAATTCCCTTGTGAGACTCCATTTTGTTGTGTACAATTGCCAGTAGTACTGGGAAAGGTGCATTACCAAATGGCCATTGCACTCAAATATTGGCATGCTGAGGAAAGAGTACATGGAGGTTATAAGTATGTCAATTTCAGGTGACTGTGCCCTCATTTATGACATATGCTTCTAGCCTTATCACTGGAGTGACATGGTGATCTTAGGTATATTAGATGTAAACCTGTGTGGCCAGTCCTGTGAGCCCAGGTCTGCCACCCCTGAGTCTGTACAACAGGTGTTGCTACCGATGTGCTACTTACCAGGAACATAGGTGTTACCAATGGAAATGATACTACATACATATTTGCATAGAGTTTACAGTCATTGGCATGTCAACAGGCATTTAGGTTCATAGGTTCATAGGTTGGTACTAGGCTATTGGCCCTAGGGTCTATACAAGCGTAGCCATAGCAATTCCCTGGCTATTTCTTCCCACACTATTTACTTCCCTGGACCCCTGTCTAGCAGGGTGACTGACATGATCTCTAGGGTGAATTTCCTTTCTCCCATCCAGTCCTCAAGGTTCCTTTTGAAGAGGGCCAAAGAGGTGCTCTACTTGACATGTTTGTTCATCACTACCCTCTTGTAGGATATTGACATAACTCACAGACTCTATAACCACTCACAGTTTGCAGGCATCAGCCAATGTTGTCAGCCACAGACATTTAGTATTCACTTGTGTTGTGGTTTATTTAATGGAGTCCAAGCAGTAGAGGACCCAGGACTGAGCCCTGCTTAATGCTGCTGCTTATAGATCCACTATTGGAGGCAGATTTTCTTATTTTGAGAATGTGTGCCATCACTGAGCCACTTAGTGATACCTATAATGATATTACTGTGGATGCCTAACTAGGTTCTTTTATCAGTGATGCCTGAGTGAGGGATAGAGTCACATGGCTTGGCTAAGTCCAGCGGGTTGTATGCCCTGATGTCTTCTCACCCAGGTACTTGGTGACTGACTCAGATAAGTCAACCACATTTAACAGCCATGATCTCAGTGTCAAAAATCTAAACTGCATACAGTCAACTCTTTGTAGATTACATACATGTTTTCTGATCAGCTCCATGATTTTTTGCCCCACAGGTGTACAGATATGGCTACTCAGGTAAATAAGTCTATAGTTCTGGTGGTTGGTGGATGCACCACTTCTGTGCAAGGGGATAACAGTTGCCATTGTCCAGTCAACTGAGATGCAGCCAGTGGTTACAGTATGATTGCAAGGAGTTCCCAATGGTGTTAGTAATCTTTGTTGGATCACATGTAGGATGCAGCCTGGGATGTTAGCATGTCCAATAGATGCTATGTATCCCCATAGAGAGGCCAGTTACAACCTGTACTGTAGATATGGAAGGTATGGGACAAGTTGGATGAATGTCATGTGGCATGTGGTGGGGACAGGGGAGCGAAGTTGATGCTGAACTTGTGGGACAACAGGTTAGCTATGAGTACAAACACATTATATGTGGTATCATTAAGTACGAGGTCACCGACAACCTGGCCTGTCCTATGAGATTACACATGTAACTACACTGAGCATTGTGGTTTTGCTTTGAGTGGGAGGATAATTTTGTTACATACTGTTTCTACACAACATCATAACAATACTATGTGCTTATTCTAGCTGAGGAGATTGTGCCTTCATTTTAGGAGGACACCCTCACCCAACTGTCACACAGCAGCAATGTCCATCTCTTATTGTACAACCTGCTAATGGCAGTTGTCCACCAGGCAGGTTTGCTGTGCCATGAGGAGCTTGTGTTCCTCCTGTCAGGAACAGCCAAGTCTATGCAGTTGTACTGCTGCTTAGATAATGAGTGGGTGTAGAGCTCTGCATACTTGCCTGTCCCATCTGAGGGGGAGGTGCAGTCAAGCTATATAAACCATCCCATATGAGGCAATAAATTGCTTTGATGAAATATATTTATGCATTTTCTGTAAGGGGGTAGTTAGGTCTGATATTTTTAGTGAGACTGATCTGTGGTCAGATCTCACCAGGGAGGACTTCACAGTGAGGGGCTGCAGTAGTCACCCATATTGGTAAAAACATGGATATATTATGTTGGCTACCCTTGTGGGGATGTCATGCCACTAGTTCAGGGCATTGTAGTTAAAGATGTGGACTAACCTTTGGGCAAGTGACTTTCAGCCCGACTAAACAACACAATTGGTGGTTACTTAATATCATCCTAAACCATGGTGTACTGATGTAACTTCTTTTTTCTCAAATTTTTTTTATTTTTCAAATACATTTGAATGAATTCCATAGTATTTATACATAACATCATAAATAACTATGTACACTATTTACATCAGCCTGACATGATAGCAGATCTTAATGTATACAGTTACTTTATGGATATGTCCAATCCATTATCAGAGTGTCTGATCAATTATTGTATAGTGTTAATCAACAATAAAACTTTTCCCCAAGGGTTGTTGATAAATGGCTTTGGATAAATTCTTAGTTCTTTAATTTTAATTTCCAATAATGCTGTGTTCTTCATTAGGCTGTAGAAGCCTTTCAAATTTGGTATTGTGTTTGTATTCCATCTTCTTCTTATACACTTCCTTGAAATTGCAAGTATAGTCCATACTAGATACATGTTTGATGTATTTAAATGATGACCTTCATTCACATTTAATAATACAAGAACTTTAGTAAAATACAATGAGTCATTAAATAAAGCTTGTAGAAAGTTATTAATACCATTCCAGCATGGCTTAATTTTAACACAATCAAAGAAAATGTGGTTCCAATCTATATTGTCTACTTGCTCACATCTCCAACATATTCCTTTTATGGAAGAACTAATTTTATTGATTCTGTCTGGGGTTAAGCATGCTCTGTGCAAGCATTTCCAATTAAAAAGTTTCCAGTATTGTGTAAATGGTGTATATTTTATTGATAATAAGATATTTATTTTAATATCTTCAGTTAACTGTATTGAGTGTCCTTTTGATATTTATTTCCAGTATGAGGATTTGGGTGTTGTTTTATAGTTTATCAATATTTTGCTAAATTTTGAATACTATTTCCCATGTCAAAGTCATTATATATGATTTCATATGTGTATTTCATAAATGTAGGTATTTCTTTAAATGAAGACGTGTTAATTATTCTACTTAAATCTTGTGACTATGACAGAATACTCTGTAAAGTTAGCCAGTCCTGTTGTGGAATTTTGTATGTTGTTTTTATTTCTTGCATATCTAAAACTTTTAGTTCTTTGATACATTGGAGCCCACAAACAAATCCTTTCTATTCCCAGGAATTAATAATTTCTCTATATATTTTATGTGGAAAGTTCTTTGTGACTATAAATGTTGTTAAAAGATCAAACCAAATTTTTAAATCTATATTTGCATTAATAATTTTCCTAAATGAGTCAATATAATAATTAATCATATGAGTTTTAGTGGGTTTAGTTATGTTATATTGCATACTAATACATAATATGTGCCATGGCAAATTGTTTTTATCTATTTGAAATTTTATTTTGTAAATCAAATTAATTTATTGATTTTACAGTTAGTAATTCTTTCCAGTTTGCAGAGTAATTTGGACTTATCCAAACTGAGATTGTTTTAGATATTGGTGTTTATTTATATGTTTCTATATCAGGAAAGTTCAACCCTCCCTGTTTCCATGGTCTGATATGATGTATCAAAGCTATTCTGTTTCTTTTGGCAAACTATAAAAATATTATTAGGCATGAATTTATTTCTTTAAGTATATTCCTTTCTGGTAACAGTTGTATTGCCAATGCTATATATAGGATCTTGGGCAGTAAAAACATTGTATTAACTGTAGTCTATCTTCAAATGTTAATATTATTTTATTCCATTTTTCCAAAGAGATTTTAATTGTATTGATGATATTATTGTAGTTTTTTTAGACTAATGCATTATTATCCTTGCATAACTCAATTCCTAGATATTTTAAGGTAGATTCTTGTTTCCCTATGATGTGATGTCCCTTAGTCTGCAGTTCTTTTTTTTTTTACTTAAAGTTAAAAATTTTGATTTTGATTTATTGAAATGGAGTCCTGAAGTCATGTGAAATTAATATATCTAATTCTTCTAATGTCTCTTTTGTATTAGATAATGTTAGTAATATATCATCAGCAAATAACATTACTTTAGAATTGTATTGTTCATAAACATCTATTCCTTTGATTTTTATATTGTCACAAATTGAATTTGCCAATATTTCAATAGCCAGAGCAAATAGAATAGGTGACATGGGACATCCTTGTTTAGTGTCTTTTGTTATGTGTATAGATTCAGAGGTAAAAAGACTTAACTTGATAGATGATAAATTATTTGTATATATATTCTTTAGGAGATAAACAAAGGATGCGGGAAATTCAAATAGCATTAGGATTTTGAAAAAAATAGTCCCAATTTAGGGAATTAAATGCTTTCTCTATATCTAAGCCAATTATAAGTGCTTATTTTCTTTATTAACATAATGTGTAAGAGAAATGATCATTTTAATATTGTCGTGTGTGTCTATGATATATAAATCCAGCTTGATCATTACTTATTGGTTTGATAGTGGTATTTTCATTCTTTTATTAATATTGTCATAAATATCTTATAGTCATTATTTAATAATGATACAGGTCTATATGAGGTACAGAGGTTTGGTGATTAGTTTTCCCTTAGGATTGGTGTGATTAAGGAATATCTCCAAGAGGGTGGTATTAAAGCTTGTGACTGAATTTCTAATATAGTTTTATGGAAGAGGGGTGGTATCTTTGAAGGAAAAAGTTTATATATTTCCATAATTATGCCATCTATACCTAGAGCTTTATTATTTTTACCCTCATTTATTGTATCTGTAATTTCTTTGTAGGATATGGGTGCTTACAGATCTAGTTTTAATTTCTCTGGTATTTCATTTTCATATTAGAACATTTTTCTTCTAGATTTAATTGATCAATATGTCTATTTTCTTTTTGGAAATGTTCTATATGTTCTATATGATAGAACAAAACATGCTGGAGGGATAGGTTCCTGACCCAGAGACTCCCCAGACTCTGGAATAGATTGCCCATACATGTCAAGCAGAGTGTTGGACCTTTCAAGAGGAAAGAACCTTGATGATGATTGGATGGGAGAAAGGAAATTCGGATCACACCACGTCAGCCCTGTCCAGGGGGGGAGGAGAAGTAGGTCCATGTGGGATAAATGTGGGGGAATTGTTATGCTAGGCTTTGTTATAGGCCTAGGGGCTGATAGCTAGTAGGGAACCTATGAACCTACTCCCCCCTATTTCTATAGACATCAACAATGTCACCTATATCTGAGACATTCTTCCCTTTTTTTTCATGAAAGCTACTTTTAATGTTATTAGCTTTTGATTGTATTTTGATTCTTGTGGATAAATTATATAGATATTTGGGAGAAGTGGCCAAAGTGTTAATATTTAGTTTTTCTAAAGCTAAACTAGTTTTATGTGTTAGAATGTCATTATATTTATTGTTTAAAACTTCTACTTTCTTTTCATCTTCAAATGATTTTGATTTTCTTCAGCTTTTACTGACAAAAGTTTGGATTGTAGATCTAATAATTTAGAATCCAATTCTCTGATTTTTTTTATACCAAGTTAGGATTTTACCATATATGTAAGCTTTTAATGAGTCCCATATCATTATTTTATTTATCTCTGTGATTTATTTAATATCCAAAAAGAACTGTAATTCAGATAATAACCAGGGTTTGAACTCTTTAATTTTAGTTATATATGCTGGAATTCTGGATTTAAAGATTAATGGTTTGTACCCATTTTGAAGTTTTAGTATCAATGAATTGTGGTCTGAAAAGGGGCAGGGAGTGATTGAGAAATTAATTATTTTAGAGTGTAAGTCATTGGCAGCAAATATTTTATCTATTCTAGTTCGGGTACCAAATCTGTAATCTTCATCAGAAAACAACAAAGATTTATCTTCTTTAAATTTGAAATTATCTATAAGATGAAATGATTCCACCTACTTGTTTAAAGCTTTTGATACAGCAGATGTACGCAGCGGTCTTTTATTTGTAGCTTCAGAAATATCAAATATACAGTTAAAATCTCCTTCTAATATTAACTTGCCTTTATAATTATTGGAAATGAAATCCAAGTGTTTTTTAACAGTTCTTGTTTCAATGCCTGGGAACCAGTATAGATTAGCTAGGGTCCATATTCTGTTATTATATTTAACTATTACTAATGCCATAAGGCCTTCTTTATCTTCATTCTTATAAATGATTTCTGGGTTAATCACATTTGTTTTCCATAAAATTGTTACCCCTTTTGTCTTTGTCCTATAAGTGGATTGTGCCAATATCATATATTCCTTAGGATTCTATTTGTGATTGTCATTTGTTTTGAAATGAGTTTCTTGAAGAAAGACAATTTATGCTTTGTTCAGTTTTAAATATTTCAGTAGATTTGATCTCATGCTAGGATTGTTTAAGCCACTGGTATTTAAAGATAATAAAGTAAAATCCATCTTAGGTTATTTAGACTATATATGTTTTGTTTTATTGTGACTATTAAACATTTTTCTCTGAATACTATAAAGTATATGTTTGAGCTTTTAAAGGAAATTATCAGTTTTATACTTTTAGTGTTTACCAATAAAGTAATGTTTTGGTCAGGTATACTAAAAATGTTTTTGTGAAATAAATTTAAATTAATAAATGTTAACAAAACTAAGATCTGCACTAGCCATGGAATGAAAATCATTCCTAATCTGATGGATAAACCTAAGTCCATCAGATTATCACTCATACCTTGACAATCCAGAACATCTGAGCTCTATAAATTGAATTATCATATGGAGTATATTTGTAATTGGAATAAGCAATATTTATATTATTTTGAACAGATATAGTAATATTATTCATTAGACAGAATTCTAATTCAATATAAATGTCTACTTATTGTATAAGCAATTAATATGTACATGAAAGATAGATGACAAGCAATTCAGTCATAGTAAAGTAGTATGTATCACATATAAAACCTAAATAAAAGATTATAACACACAGTTATTTAACATATTCACCCTTATTGATGAAGTCTGTCAAGAACTTATTACTTAATATAAATAGATGGTAATAATATTTGTACCTAATGTTTATAATACAATGTATTTTACTGGATATATCAGAAGTTATATTTAATTGTTTGCCAGCATTTAAGTTATCAGTTTGTTTGTTGTTAACTTACTTAAAGCATCAAGTTTGTTTTTATATGAATATTGATGAAAGTTAGTGCATTTTAATTTTCAGTGCATCCCTCTTCCCCCCATTTCCTACACATAAGAATTATCATATATGTCATTTCTTATTATAAAATGAGTGAAAATATATTTTAAAAACAACATATTAACTTATTGTGATTAATGATTACAAGTTCCCTTTTCATATTCATAAATTGCCATTTTATGGCATATACTGAAAGTTTTAGATTTAAATGGAACAATTCTATTTGTATAATCAGCAAAGGTTAAACTGAGTGATTATTGTCAATTTAATATTATTTATTCAGAATGTGATTGTTACATTCTGTGACATTCCTAGTTCAGGCTTCAATTGTTTTGCTTGGACAACTTTGCTAATTTGATGTCATGCATAAAACATTTGCTATCTTGGTAACAGCTTAAGTATTATGTATGGTCAAGATGAGTTACAAAACCACAATTCAAGTTAAAGCAGTTATATGACTTGTTATGCACATTTACTTATATGAGAAAATCATCATGCTTCCGTTTGATGTTCAATATAGTAAGTTAAAATAGTAGTCTTAGTATACACAAGCCCATGTTATTAAACTGAATCTCTATTGTCAATTTAATACTGTTTGTTCAGAATATGATTGTTATATTCTGTGACATTTGAAGTTCATGCTTCTATTGTTTCTCTTGAACAACTTTGTCAGTTTGATATCATGTATAAAAGATTAGTTACCTTGGTAACCACTTAAGTAAGAAGAAAATGGCAACATACAATAGCTGCCAGACACAGTTACATCCACACACACCATGTCAGGCTTAATCAAACTGCACTCAAAGCTATGATACCTGTCATAATTGATATTAACTATGTTCAGACAAAATGATAATGACATTTGTACTAGCTGCCAGACACAGCTGCATCCATGCACACCATATCAGGATTGATCAAACAGCACTCTTAACTGTGATACCTGCCATAATTGATATTAACTATATTTAGATAGAATAATGATGACATTTATACTAAGAGTTTGTTACTATTAGTTAACCAGGATATACATTACATTTCTAAATCATACTTTAACTGAAGAAGGCGTTAGTCTCCATGACAGCATTTTTTTTTTTCAAAACAGTGTACTGTTACTGCTATTATATATGATGTTAATTTGTTACATTTCAGTCTGAACTGTGATGAATGGTAACTTGTTGTATTAGTTCATTAATTACTTTAATTATTATAAGTAAAATCAATGAAAAATGAACAAGATAAGTATTCACTGAGTTCAAATAGAGGAATAGAAATGTCTATATTTGTATTGTATGTTGCTTTGTTTGGCTTATATATAATGTAAATAGCAACCCATTTTGACCTACCTTTGTTTGTGAAGAATTATTGGACTCTTTGAACATTCTGAATAAATCATTACTGTTTCTCAGTTGTTTAAGAAATCCTCCTTTTTTAAATAAGAACAGATGACAAGTGATGCACCATATCAGTTGATAGTTTGAGAGATATAGTTCTAAGAGTTACTTTTTTGGGACAACTATCTTGGAATGAGTTTTTTGTTTCTTCTTTCTAGCATCTGTCTAATGATTTGTTTCTTTTATTATTTTGAGAGTACGAGCCATCCATTCCATTTCTTCTGGGATAGACACTATGTTGCTGTTTTTGCCAAATATAGTAGCTTCTTCTAAGTCATTAAAGGTTCTCATCTCATTGGCAAAAAGTATTTTTATCTTTGCTGGAAAGGCCAGCTGTGCTTTAATGTTGTTTTGTTTCAACAGTTTTATTATTGACCAGACTTTTTTCCTTTGTTCTATATTCTGGAAGAATAATCATTGTCAAACCTTATCAGGCTTTGATTATATTTTAAGGGTGATTTTCTCCAAGCAGATTTTAATATTAGTTCCTTGTCCAGAAATGAAAGAAATGTTATAACTATGAATCTAGGTGGATTGTTTGTTGAGTTAGAAGCAGGTTTCCTCAGTGCTCTATGCGTCCTTTCAATTCCAAATAGTCCCTCTTTCAAGTCTAAAAATTCAGGAATCCAGGTTGTTAAGAATGAAATAATGTCTTCTCCTTCAGTGTTTTCAGGCAGACCAAAGATCCTTATGTTTTTCTTCTTTCCTTGTTTTCTAAGTCATCTATTTTGTTAAGTAGCCATGTATTCTGTTTAAGCAGAAATTCTTTTTGGAATTCTTCCTCTTTGAGTCTCCCTTCAATGTCATTTAGAGAAGTCTCTATATTTGTTATTTTTGTAAGGTGTTGTGTAATAGTTCCTTAAGAGTATCAGTTTTTTTGAGAATTTAATTTGAGGTTTTCTAAGTCATTTTTAAAGACATCCATCTTCAAATGTTTCCTGTAAGGTAGATGTCATCAATTGCAGTTCTTTTTTCAAAGCAGCATCAGTATGAGAATCCCTTGAGTTGTTCATATTCAGTGATTCAATATATCTCCAAGTTACTTGACAGGAAAATTTTTGTATATCTCCACCAAAATTCATATTTATGTAGTTTAGCAGTTTATCTATAGATTTCTGATGTTTTAAACTTGAAAATAATAAAGTTTTCCTATATTATACTAGTTCATGGAGCTCTCAAAATTCACTGCTCACAGTCGGCCATCTAGGCTCCGCCTTCATACTGATATATCTTGACAGACACAAATACATTCAAATAAACACAACAGGTGTTTGGATTCATGGAGCTGCTCCTGTAGCTGGCAATGGCTTGATTAGGTACTCTTCCAGTAGTGAATAGCACCTGCAGTGTCTCCAGGAAATCACAGTGTTTCACTAAATGTGGATGTATATCTATCCTTAATGAATATGTATACACCACCTGCATTACCTTGCACACTGTCAGTTTGATGTCTGAACATGTGGAAAGATGTGTAGTCTGGTATGGCTGTGATGCTGTCCACAGCCTTGCACTAGGTGTCTTTGACTGCACAAATGTCTGCATATTCCAAGGTGGAGACACCTTCCACAGAGTGGGGTTTAGTGTTGCTATTCCCAGCATGTAGCAGCATAACTGTGATGTTGTATGTAGATGGTGTTCTCATTGGAAGGTTTTCCTTCCAGACAGTGCCTATAGGATGCACTGTGGGAGTGTCAGCAGCCTTGACCAGTACTGAACATCCCAGGGGTGGGAGATGAAGACCATCTCTGGCAAAGCATTGACATATGATGAACAAGTCATCATAGGCGGACATGTAATGGATCTCCTAACAATGACACCACATGCTAAGGCAATTATTGGCATCAGTCATTTTCCATGTGTATTGAGCCATCATCCTAAGTGAGGGTCAAATGCAGCTGAAAGCTATGGGCATACTCTTGAGAAACACGGACAGTCTAAGCTCACTCATGTGTCTGTCTACAGTCTGGTGATGTATGTCCCTAGTCGTACACACCTGCAGGAACTATGATATCATCATTAAGTTACCTGATCTTGCTTGAGTTGTGGCAGTGTGTGGTATGGAGTATCATGTCAACCCACAGACAGCTAACTGTGACCTTTCCTATATGTAGCCTGGTGACATGGGCATCAATGTGGCTCATGATATAATCACATATGAATAATAGGTTTGATTCTGTGTTTTTCCTAAGGTGTTTAACTGGTGAGACAGTGGTGCATGAACTATTATGTGTACTGTGCTCTAGAGGTAGGATTTTCTGAGGTGTCTGTTGTTTGGGAATGTGTTTGGTAAGGAGCTGCACACATGCAGGTGTGTGTGATGTGGGTGTATGTGGTGCAGGAGGTGAGCTGTGCATTTTGGCAAATTGCTCATTGCCATATGTACGAACTGCTGCTTGAGACACATGAAATCAAAGTTTGAAATACAGTCACATCTGTCACATGCTGTGTTTGTGTGGCATAAGCATAGAGGGGAAGGGACACTTTCCACATCTCATCAGTGGTCATTGAAAGTGCCATTAGCAATACAGTAATGCTTGTGTGTACATCACAGCATGCCATCATTAGGCAATGTCATGACAGATGGTGAAATGTAACATGTCATCTCTAGGTAGGTCCCCTAAGGTATCACAGCACCCAACAGTGTGCCATACAATGCATTGCCAGCCATGTGGACCTTGGATTGACCATAATTCTGTTATTAGGATTGCTCCCAATGCCATACCTACAAATGTGACACTGTGCAAGTCCTGCAAAGTTAGAGTCATGCTGCCACACCTTGACAGCCTGAAACACAGAGTTTGTAGGCCCTCCTTGCAGTAAAGATGTGGATGCTTATGCATGCACAGAGAACTTGTTCAACTTTGCTGACATTACATTGGCCTTGCAAGCATACAATGCCTGTCAAGCAATCAGACAGCAACTCATTGTTGTGTGATATAATGCGGGAATACAGACGTGTTTCATGTACATAACTGTACAGTATGACATACCTATGATATGTGGCAGGTAGACACACTTTGGCCAAAGGTGGCCAGTCTACTGTAGTAGGCCTCACAGCCATGTCATACAGATATCCACCATTAATCTGCTGAAGTGCAGGATGCATGAATCGCTGGGAAATTGTAAACTAAGATGGATTACCACTGCTGTGCTGCTTGTTTCAGCAAACTTGGACATCTATGTCACTGGACATTGCACATTATATTGTGATGCTGCAGCTGTGCTCCTAATCACCATCTGATCATTTCTCTAGTGAGATACCACCAACCCTGGTACAGAAGGCATAATACATTCAAAAGCTAACTGACTGCTTAGGTTGCTAATCAAGGCATCTACCTGAAGATGGGTATGTGAAGCCTACAGAGTCTTCCATGATGTGTGAAAACTATGTGCATAAACAAACAGGCTGTGTCCTGCTTCTCATCATGAGCTTCATAGTAACATTTTACGTGTGATGACAGAAAAAGTATCAGAGCATGGTATCCCATGAGAGAGTGGTTGTGGTAAAACCAGCATTACCACAGGGGATTCCCCTACTGCATTCTTCACAAGGTAATTCTGTCCTTCCAGTATAGACCACTTCAATAGTATCTAACTGCAGAATACCTGTGCAAAACCTCCTGCCTTACCTTCACAGGGTATACATATTACCCTTCCCTCCATTGTTTGTCTCTGCTCTGAACAGATGCCTTGGATGACTCTTTTCTTGGAACATGATGGAAATAACTTCATTACTTGCCTGCACAGAGGGCAACTAGCATGCAGTGCCAAGCAGTGTCCCCAGATCACTCAGTCTGAAGTATAAAGCCATGAAAAGAGTTAGCATGGATGTGATCAGTCACAATGTCGTACACCTAATGACACTGGACCAAACATGGTTTGTTTTGCTCAAGGGCAGTTCATGCCTACCTACCCTCACTGGTGGACCTCACTGAGTTTTAAACGATGCAATGGATAAGGGGAATATGACTCACTCCCCCTATCATGGCCTGAAAAGTTGTTTGACAATATTAGGCCAGCAAGCCTTGTTGAATGAATACTGTGTAGGTTATTTACAGAGTGGTATGTCAGCTGGTTGATGGGCAAGTGTCTGATAGTCATAATATGGGAAAATAGCATTGGTTAGACCTATGCTACAATGATGCCAGTCACCAGTGGACTTCCCTCAGACATCATTAATGGAGTACCCATTTTAGCCATTTCCTTCTCTCCAGTCACGGCCACTCTCAGTAACTTCTGACTGACTACATTAGCAGGTGACTGTATATTAGGAGCTGTCACTGGATCCCACACAGAACCAACAGTTATCCAGGATGGCATGAGACACACATTCAGTTGTTGTCAGAGCCACTGACAAATAGTAAATGCCAAGGACTGCACAATACTATCCTTTGGGAAGTCTTCCACCCCTGGAATACATAGTAGTGTCCACACACCACACACAGTTGAGTCTTATGGACTTATGGACGCAGAGATTAATGTAGCCTATGACTTTCATTGGTCGGTAAGATGTGAGGATCCATTCAATTTTGTATAACCTGTACAGAAAGGTATGGCATGAAAATCCCAGACTGTCATTGTTATACTATATTTGGCACTCATCACAGCTATTATTGAGTGCAATGGCATCTTTGGTATGCCACTTCACAGGTATATCTTACACCTGTAGCAGCCACACAGGTTCCACAGTAAACCAATACACATTATAGATAACATGTCCTATGCAGTCCGTTTCAACATTGCACATGTGTAGTCTGTTTCCTACATGCTTTGGAGGGGATGTGTATGGCTGCCATACAGGGAAATGTCAGAACCCACTGTGTACTGTTTGCTTATCCAAGACAGGACTAACACATGCATTACCTGTTCTGCACACCTACGCTATCACTGTGGTATAAATAATACATACTGTAGAGACAGGTATGTAACACAGACACTACGCCTTATATGTAACAGGTTCCCCATGCATAAGAAGCACTCATCTGCTGTAACACACATCATGTGCAAGTTACACAATGGGATGCAGAACAAGACAATCATAACTGATGTAGGACAAATGTCTGTAATGGACAAAGGAAATTTGTAGATGGGTCATATCCATCACTACAGCTTGTAGATGTGTTAGCTCCCAAAACCCTGGTGATAGTTATCAAGGGTATCAGACCTTTTCACAGATTAGGGATGCATGAGTAGGCTGAATGATGTCATTGTCCTTGTTAGTCTGTTATACACATGTGAACCTATGGAGCCAGGCACTTATAGTGCTGTACCTTCCTGAAGACATATTCCTTCTCTGCTGACATTCCATCCTGCCCTGTGACATCTATAGGTTTATTGCTGTTGTGTATCCATAAGTGTCCCCTACAGAGTCCTGAAACTTAAAATGTAAGGGACAC
Source organism: Protopterus annectens (assembly GCF_019279795.1). Classification (NCBI taxonomy): domain Eukaryota; kingdom Metazoa; phylum Chordata; order Ceratodontiformes; family Protopteridae; genus Protopterus; species Protopterus annectens. The sequence goes on along the minus strand of NC_056727.1, from coordinate 342,349,991 downwards.
AAAATAATGGGTCTTATGATTACAAATGTCAGTATACTGTATCTGTCAGTGACCAGTACATGTAACATGGCAAAGCAACACTGGATTGCACACTACATATTAATTTATGTAGTCACCTTGTGCATCAGATGCATAGCTTAATTTCCCTGCATCAATGCTGAGGATGACAGGGGTGTGGCACAGGTATCATCACTTGCACAGGGTGTTGTGTGGGGGTGCAGGAGGTATAGGCTGACCAAATGGGTTAAAAGCATGTGTGTGAGTCAGGAAGGGAAGCAGACAAGATGGACCATGAAAATATGCCGTGTGTCTTTGTAGGTGACCTGATTTTGACAGTGGTGTGTGAGTGCATACTGAACACAGTCAGGCTCAGTGCTAGCCCTACATGTGTGTATGTTGAACAGTTTTGAACCATGCATGGTATAGCTGACAGTTCACCTTCTCCACCCCCAAACACAGGAACTGGCTCTGCCAGGAGTTGCACTGGCACCCTCATGCCCAAGGTCAGAAGCAACACTAGTATCTGATGGTGACTGCTGACTGCTGGGACTGTGTCCTCCATGGGAACACCCAGGACCATGAGCCCATGGCCTGCCATATGTTGGTGTGGACAGCACACTCCACTCTGGAGCACTGGATGTACTTGCACTATGAAAGGATGATTGTGTGCAGCCACGTGGACTCTCAGCAGATGGAGTTGCTGACCTGTCCATGAGTCTAACGCTCAACTCCAGCCAGATGTTCCATCACAGACAATGTTTGTTCCAAGACAGATATTCTGTAATCTGTCTCAGGCTACCATTTTTCTACTGCATCACTGAACCAATACAAGGGTATCAGCAATGCAGTGGAGGCAGTCATAGATGTCAGAATGTGCTGCATCCATAATCCTGAGCATTCATCTTGAGTTCTTTTCGAACTGTGCCTGTGCCTCCTTGATGGCTTGAAAGATATGCTGAGTGACCCATGATGAGACGTCTGCAACAGGTGGTGGAAGGGCAGCAGGCCTCCTACAAGTACTCTATCAATGTGCCTGTGTGTCACCTTGCCAGCTATCTGGCTATGGCCAGTGTCAACACTCACTGGAGCCATAATTGCCACACTTTCCTGTTCAATGTCCCCATCCTCTGACTGTCTATGGCCTCTTGGGACTGGGTACATGTAAGCATACTGAATGTCTGTGTTGATAATGAGGGCGGAAGAGGGATGTAAGTCTCTGGGACAGATTCAACCCCTGAAACCCTCACCTGTGCCTCACTTTGGCCACCATCATCATTTAAGTCTGAAGAGACACTGACATCAGGTTGTGTAGGGGACAGAGACCAAACCCCCAGTCATCTGTGATAAGAAAGGGAAAAGCAGCACATTAATACCTGCATTATTATGCTCTGCAGTACTATATTGCAATATATGTAAAGCTATATACTCTGTTGCTGTTGTCACCATTACAGACCTGTTTAACCCCCAACCTCATCTAGTAGGAAATGAGGATATTACTTTTCCCACAAACATCTGTAGTTACTTGTAAATAAACGCTCTTTAAACAGCAATCTCATCAGCAACAATGAGGTACACTCTTGATATGTGTGAAGACTCTGCACAGTTGACACATATGGCAATCTGTAATATCCTGAAAATGCTGTCACATCTATTATTGTGGTCAAACCTATGAGGCATAGCTGTGGCTCTAAATTGTGTGCAGTCAGAATATATCTGTGCAGTTGGCAATCATGCTGACAGTACAGCAATCCAGCCAGCAGGCCTGGGATGACACTTTAGTGACGACATTGCAGTTAAAACAGTGGTGTGCTTACCAGAAGCAGGACCACAGCTTTGGCCGATTCCTGATGGACCTTTGAAAAGTTGAGGTAACGTAAACTCCACCACATGTTGCACTATAACAGGGTAATATATTCATATATCTCACATTTACAGTAGCTGCTTTGTTAATTGTTATGTTGGTCAAATCTGAGTATGAGAGTCAAAATGCAGTTAAACTTCCACCCCCAAAAAACAAACACCTGACACTGACTTAAAAGTATATACACCCTGACACAGTGAATACTTTAGTATTCCAAAGCTGATCAAACTAAGCTTACCTGGATGCTCCTCTGACGTGGACACTATGGCACCCACATCCACGGTATATGGTGTGATGGATGCATGAGAGTTGTTATGTGTTCCTAGGTTTGCCAGGAATTCCTCAGTGGCTGACAGTGGTTGTTCCACTGTAGGCCATCCACCGGTGACACCACGATCTTTGGCCACATTTGTATCTCTTCTGCATGCAGCATTTATCATATCTGTCGTATGGTGTCGAACCTACTCATATGTCCTGCTCTGGTGATGTATGGTGTTAATATCACAAAGAATGTCAGCCCACAATGCTGTCTGCTGTTCCCTGTTTTGCCTACCCCTGGACAGTAGGAGTTCATGGTGTTGATGGAGGCCTTCCAGGATTATATCATTCTCAGCCTCCATAAAAGGGGCACAGCATCTGGCATACATGTTTCCTGAAAGACAACAAAATGGGAACACATGTCAGGATCACATACATGGAAGTAGATAATGTAGTGATATAGCAAGAACAGAATGACTGGCAGTGTTCACTGCTTGAGCACACATCATATTCCACAGTATGTGAATACAACTAAGATACTAGCAATAGCCAGCAGTTCCCATTTGTGCCATGACAGATACTGCTGTATGATCACAGACCTAACATAAGAGGCCACTGTAGTGTGTCCCCTAAAGGCAACTCCCCTGATAATATGTAAAACAACAGTGCCAAACAAATAGCAGTGTGCTATTACAACCACTATAAAGCGACAGTCCATTAGACCAGTTTGCCACATTGAATAAAACCATTCCATCCCTGATGCATTGTAATTCCTCTGTAAGTGTAATAAAATTTGTTGATCAGTGACATGTCATCGTTACAGCTATAAGAAATGTTTAATGCTGTAATCCCCATTCCCCCTAAGTATATTCACACATACGCATCATGTTGTAAACTAAAAGGTTACATACCTGATGGAGTACAATACTTCTCTGTTGATATGTGCAGATATATAAAGTTTTTTGGCAACGCGTTTACTGTGTCAAGAAAGTATCTCATAGACTTGTTCCCCTAGCCAGCTGTTTGCCTTTTGGACACGGTTCCCATTACCAGGTGATTGGCTCTTAACCAATCTGTGGTTCTGGAATTGTAGCCATCACAGCTGATTTGCAGTATAATCAGACACTGACATGCAACCACTGAACAAGCTAAGGCCATCATATAGATGAGAACCACTTTCTGATATGTTTTCCTTGACATTACTGGGGTCAAGATACTATGTCAATGCAGAGGGTATGTCTGTAGCAGCTACTTTTACATATAGATGTGTGCGCTACAGGCTGCAGCTGATGCCGAAGGCAATAGGCATAGACAGAGAGTGTAAACACTTTGGAGGACAACAAGCTGTAAGAGTAACTGTAGGAGCAGTTGCAGCCTTTTTGAAGAGGCAGAATCAAACTGTGCGTCCCCAATCCACTGAAAATTAAGGCATGTGTATAAGGTAAGTATGTTAGGCAATGGTATCACTAACAGAGTACTAGGCAACATGTCTGTTGTGTCCTTGAGTAACATAGGGGGTAAATATATCATTATGTCAACCATTTGGACAACTGCCAGGCCATGTGTTACATTATGGTAGTCATTTGGAACATGTGTGCTGATAGTCCTTGTTAGTAGCAGGCCCTCCATATGTGTACATTAGTTGTGCAGTTCTGCTAATCTGTAATATCATTATGAAATGATTGTGTGCTGCACTCTGATATTAGTGGGTCTCATTTGCATTACCTAAGTTAAAACCCTCTGTGAATGCATATTAATGCATGACCTGGCACTTTATGCACTTATAGTGTTGCTATAGGGATATGTCAATTGTGTTCCTATCTGCAGGCCTATGTGTTTCATCATTGAAAAGCAGACATTGCATTTGAAATGCATTGTGTGGATAAAGTGTGCATGACTCAGTCATTCATTGATGGCTTCACAATAATGTAATTTAAATGTTACACACCACTGGATCTGACCCCAGGGCATGTGTGGCAAAACTTCCTATTTGCAAAGCAGCTAGACTGAGTTACTGCGTCACTGTTATGGAATGCATATTTGTGAAGGTATAAATGCACACATACAGTCTGGGACATACCTCCATTACATCCATTTTTATGTGCCTGGCTTTATAGGGATGTATTTCTCCACCAGAGTCTCAGTTGAACATGTATTTTGCCATTATTGTTTTAGCAGATGTACTTGTACATGTTGCTGATAAAACTGCCCATTTACTTCCTATTAGAGACCTCAAGTTACATCCATTAGTCTGTGTCTGGCTTTCTAGTGGTGTAGTCCTGTACCAGACTCCAAGTTACACTCCAATTTTTCCATTACTCTTTCCCTATGTTACTCAATGGGTTGCCAACTGGCTTACTGACATAATCCAGACTGTAAAAATAGCCAACTCCAAATCCAGCTCCAGACAAGTGACAAGTGGAGTACCTCACGGTTCAGTCCTGGGACCACACTTGTTTGGTATCTACTTCTCTGAAGTACAGGCCAACACTTAAGGAACTCTGGCTAACCAAGTTTGCAGATGACTGCAAACTGGGAGCCATTATTGAATCCACAAATTATGTGTATATTCTATACAAAGGCCTTACAGAAATAGATGCTTGATGCCAGATCCATGGGCTCAAGCTTAATGCCAAGAAATGTATAGTTATCCCCTTTAGGAAAAACACATGTATCCATGAATTACCACATAGGTGGCAGTACACTAAACACCGAAAGTGTGATGAGAGACTTAGTGACACAGGTGAACAGTGGTCTTACCTTCGATAACCACATCACCACAACAGTCAGGAAATCCTTCTATGTGGCACACCTCATCACTAAGGGCTTTTCATCCAGAAAAAAGGAGGTCATTACCCCACTGTACTCATCCCTCATTAGACCATTATAGAGTACAATGCTCCTTTTGGTATGTACCTCACAAGACATCTGCAACAGCTGGAAAGCCACAGAAATACCTCACTAAAAGAATCACAGGCCTAAAGCAGATGCCCTATACTGACTGTCTAAAAACATCCAGCAATACTCTGTGGCATTCCGTCTACTCAGAGGTGATCTCTGCTTAACATACAAGGCCATGCCAAACCCTGATCTGTTGGACATGCTCCACTTAAAGAAATCCCAATCCCTCAGAGTCACACGCTTCAGGAATCTAAAACTTGTCATCACAATGAACAAAACATGCTGGAAGGATAGGTTCCTGACCCAGAGACTCCCATACTCTGGAATAGACTGCCCATACATGTCAAGCAGAGTGCCTCCTTGGCCCTCTTCAAGAGGAACCTTGATGACTGGATGAGAGAGAAAATTCACCACAGGGATCAGGTTAGTCGCCCTGCTAGACAGGTCTCCAGGGAAGTAAATATTGTGGGAAGAAATATCCGGGGAATTGTTTGGCTAGGCTTGTAGAGGACCTAGGGCTGATAGCCTAGTACCAGCCTATGAACCTATGAGCAAGTTTGCACAATGCAGCAGGATGTGCAGCTCTACTTAAACACACATAATGATGGTAACTTCCAATTGCTATACTTTGCTTAAACTACCTGTTTTAATTAGCAGCTGTGTGGTATGGTAGGTTAATGCAGTGGTCTGCAGGGGTGATGGTCTTGGGTTTTAAATAGGGGCCAGGTGTTTATTTTGCATGAGTTTATTATCATTTAAAACACATATATCAATATAGCTCCATTTAGCTGAGCTTCGCAACACTGCAAGATGGGCCACATCATGCAGGGTTGCACAAAAAATCCTTAAAGGAAAGAAAAATGGGGAGGTAGGACAGTGGTGAAATGGGGTGCAAGCAGGGGAAAGACATAGTGAAAGGCAGGAAGGGATGTGCAGGAAGGCAGAAGGTGAGAACCACAGCTATCCATTTCTTCATCAGCAGCAACTATGCACTTTGACAGAATTTGTAGATGAATTTGGAATTTGGACTGTCACCCCCCACAGAGAGGGGTGGTGACAACATAACTGCATTGTCAAGCCAATTGGACCAAATTATGTGTGTCCAGTGTATACATGTGCAAAATGGAGAGCTATATATGGGTGATAATTTTTTTGGGACAGGCACATATTTTTTTAAGGTGAGAGTGGAATGTTATGGAAGGGACATAGGTAGGTGTGGGGGATGTAAGTTGGGAAGGTCAGGAAACTTTTCCAGATAGACAAGACAGATAAGACAGCAGACAGGGTGGTGTGTGACACAAGAGGGGGTTGAACACCTTGGATGGAGAGGGTGTTCTGAAATCCCTCAGATGCCTCCACAAGGTAACAACATGACTCAAATCTGCACTCATGGGGGTGTTGGCACTGCTCCTTCACTACCCCTGGGGTGGCAGTGGTGGAGGCTGGGCTCTGGGGTGATGTTGCCCCACCAGGGTGACAAGCATGCCCTCCATCCGGCACAGGCAACATCCAAAACCAAGGAGCACACCAATCCTGGTATTTCATCATGGGTGGCAACACCCCCTCCACCAATACTCCCAGAGTGGGGGCCCAGCCCTGGCCTGTGGGGTGGAACTACTTGATGCCACAAGTATTGCAGGGGAAACAGAGGAGGCATCACCAGGTTGCTGCCCAAATATGCTGGTCCCCGGTGTTATGGCCAGAGAAGTCAAGGTAGGTGGATTACTTGGAACTAGCCTACCTTGTCATGCTGTAGTAAATTAGTTATAACATCTTAACATTAGTAATAACCAAACCAATGTTAGTTTTAACATAATGGAACATAATACTGATTAATCCAAATACATATTAAAGTATATTATGTGGAACACAACAATGCATAACATAACAGTAAGTATGTTAAAAGCAAACAAGTAAGAAATAACCCATAAGGCCATATAACAGTTAGTTTAACAGAATATATTAATATTAAATCATAATAATAAATAACATTAATACATTAAAGAAAATAAGGGGTGGTGAGAGAGAGAGAAAAACTGCCATTAGTGAAGTCGCAGATGATATTAATACACAGACTACTGATACATACTTCTACAGGTGTGCAGTGTCAGTTGTGAGTACAGTGACTTAAATTCTTCTATAAATGATGTAGCATTTACATACCTTTCCAGCTGTTAGCATGGGGCAGTATGGGCCAAGTACTAACAAGTGCAGGTGCACAACTACATGAAACTGTTTCACATAATATGCATGTGCATACCTACCAAGGTGTTTTGTAAACAAATTCGCAAATACATTGCATTCCAAGTAATCATTTATCTGCTAATCACAAGCCAAACAGATTGGGCAGTTGTGAGTACATTAAGAAAAATCGCAACAGTTGAGAGGTTTGTTTGTGTACATTAAGTAGACTAGACAGCCATCATTTCTTAGCTGGCAGGCATGGGAGTAGAACTCAAAAGCTGTGATTCCAGGGGACATGTGCACATAATGTAACAACTGACTGCAGTAACATTAGAACAGACATGCAATGAATACAGTCCTTGTGCAGTTATTTGAACACATTACTTATCAAATCACAATCCTGCTTTACACTTTATTGTTATTGCTCCTTAGAATCTGTGATGTATACACATGATATCTGCCCAGAACTTGGGTTACCTTACCCATATACTTTGTTCCTGGAGTGAGAGGAATACAGAGCATTATTTGACTGAAAATGGCCTTGAGATAGCCCTGAACAACACTGTGGGTTGTGCAATACATTTATCAGGCAATTATTATTTCAGTTTTACAGTTGACTGCAGTGACATTAGAATGTGCATGCATCGAATACAGCTCTACTGCAGTTATTTGCACACAGTTATCAATCCACAATCCTGATTTACACCTTATTGCATATTGTTATTGATATTGTTTATTGTTTATTGTACTATTGTTATCAGAAAATATCCATACTTACCAATCTCATGGCACACCCTAGCCCGTCTCCCAGTGTGAGAGTGAATATTGTGAGCCCATTCAGCTGCAGCGGTTGGAAGAGAAAGACACCATTATGCCTACCAGTTTTGTACAGATTCATCTTGTATTTTAGTAAAGTACTAACAAACATACTTACATATGTGTGGCACATGCCTAGCCTTTGTCTCTTGGATCCAGGTGTCCAAGGTTCCCCATTTCCTTCACTTCAGGTCATCATAGTGGTGATGACATGCTCCCCAGTGTGGGGGATACCAGTAGCACTGCTAATATCCATGGCCAACCGATCCCAGGCTTCAGCTTTACTATCTGAGCCCTGGTAATTGCCCTGCAATAGCCAGGTTTGTAGTTCTGGACCAGGGGTACAACAAAACTCTGGATTGCTGCACACCCCACCTCTGCACCTGAAAGCGCCCTCCCTCACCAACACCACCAGGCATATCAACAGCTTAGTAAGACTCCAATGAATGCTGCAGAATTCTTGCCTATTGGCCTTAATATAGGCTGTTTTCCCACCCTTACATGTCATACTATAACATTCAAAAAAGCGTGGCATCGCTTAGCATCACACAAACCCACATAGCAGAGCTAAGCATCACGTAAACTCGCATAACCATGTTTTAGCATAGCTTAGCAATGTGCAAATAGGAGTAGCCATTGACCATGTTTAAGCAGTGCTTAGCACCACACAGCTTTTCGAAATGCAACAATTTTGTTTTTAAATTAAAACCACCCTTTAGGTCATCTCACACATTTCCACAGCATTAAATGTATAAAGGTATGCCTGCTAGGGACTTGAACCCAGGACCTACTATACATTAGGTCATGACTCTACCTATTTAGATACTTGGATAATGAGAAAAGCAGTATAGCTTCACATATACTACTAAGCTACCTGTTAGCGTTGCTAAGTACCACACCACACCATGCAAATGGCCATTCAAAAAACTGACACAAAAATAAAATAAGAAAATGTAGATAATTATAACTAATTAATTACATCTGGTTTCTATATTTAGATGTCTGGCAGGTGTCAGCTGTGCATGTGTAAGTGCAGCTCAGCACTGCTGTGCTCCATGCCGCACAACACAATCGGGCATAAAAATAAAAAAAAAGAAAGAAAGAAAAGTAAAGAAAAAAATTAAAAAAAAACTATTACAACTCAGAGATATTTCTACACAAGCAGGGTACATTACAGGGACTCTTATTCTGTACATAACATCTGTCAAGGTATTCCCTGCACAGCCCACAACCATGGGACAGCCTCTACACTATGGCCTACACAGATTCAATATTCATGTTACTATGATCTCCCTCGACAGCATGCCATGATTAATATGCATGGTGGGCTGCCGATGGCGAACTCTGGCCGTGTACATGAGTACATTCCATGTAGGCTCTACATAGAGACTACAAGGATTTTATTGAGTCCTGGGGTCAATCTTGTCACTTCATAGTCCAGATCATCAACTGATGCACTTGAATCTGCACCCATCAGGTTCAATACAAATCAAAATATCTAAAGTTCTACCACTGCTGTGGCATGGAGGGATAAAGCCTCAGCAATGGCCTTCATAGGGTCTGTTCAGGCATGCCTACCCCTGAGAGGAGAAAGTGCACTCAAGTGCATCTCATGTTAGATCTTCAATAGCAGCTAGATATGCCAAGAGGCAAGTTGCTATCATGGTAGGACAATATGTTAGCAATGTCCCATTGCACGTCCATTCTGGGGACCTCTTGGGTGCACTCATGGGGTTGATAAAGCTAGGGAATAACAGAAATACCACTGGCAAGAGTATAATGCTATGCCAGCATCCTCAATCTCTTCAGCATCTCCAGATGTAGATCATTGCAACCCCTAGTATGCTAAGGCTGGGCCAGCAGACTCAATGTATGAAGATAACACCTAGGGGCAAAGTCATAGTTAACTCCAGTAGCCAAACTAGATCCAGAAAAATATGAAGAATTTTATAAACATAATGTTGACATTTTGATTTTCAGAGACTTATGGATTTTGGGACTGTCTCAGTGTATGAAGATAACACCTAGGGGCAAAGTCATAGTTAACTCCAGTAGCCAAAATAGATCCAGAAAAATATGAAGAATTTTATAAACATAATGTTGACATTTTGATTTTCAAACAGAGACTTATGGATTTTGGGACTGTTTTATTTGCCTTACTTTTCAGCTTCTTTGGCATGTTTATATCACACATTGCCCCTGATATTCTGTGCCAGTTAGTGGCAGCCTCTCTGATTCTAACTTTGATGCTATATTTCAGACTTTCTGTCTCCTCAACCATCCATCCCAGATAACTGAAGCTCTTAACCTGGTTCATTATTTCCTCTTTTCAGTTCGAAGTTCTTCTGATTTCTTCCATTTGTTGCCATTGCAACTATCTTATCTGTACTCAGTTTCATCCTGTGTATCTTCTGTTTTGCATTGCATTCCCCTATCATTTGTGAAGTTCTTATGCAGAGTCTGTGTTTACTGCCACATCATCAGCATATAGCACTTTTGTTGATCTCTCCCCTCCAGCCTTTTGCTAATGTAGTCTATCAACAGTATGATCAGCAGTGGCCTTAAAGATGAACCCTGATGCATACTCATTCCCACTGAGTACCCCTCTCTGAGTCAAAACAGTGTTTATACTTCTGTCATTTAGTCCTTAAACATAGCCTGTACTTGTCACATGTTTTCTCCAAAACTAGGAATGCCCGGTTGTACTCAATCCTCATCTCTAGCTTCTCCTCAACTGCCACATTGCAAACATTGGGTCAATTATGTTGCATCCCAATATGAACCTAGCAGCTCATCTCTGATCTTACTTTCCAATACTCTACACATGTGTTTATGAATAACCCTCTTCAGTACTTTCATGCAATGCAACACAACTTAGATACCTCAGTAAGGGCTACACTTGAGAATTTCCCCTTTGTTATTGCACACTGGTACTAGTATGCTTGTTCTCCAGTCATTTGGGATGCACCTTTCTCTCCATACTGCAATGTGTAGCCTCTGGAGCCATTTTCCTAAATTAAATTTCTCCAAATACAATATGTAAATTAGCTTACAAATTTAGATTTACATTCTTGCATCCCTTTCGGGGGAAGAGATAAGTGGCCACCTTGATAAAGTGTTAATAAAGCAGCTACCAGTACCTCACAAAGTAAATGGAAAATTGTATGACTCCAGTGCTATCATGTCAACAGTTTGGATTTATTTGTTCAGACTTTTCTATGGCCCCAAGTCTAAGGCTTATGATAGCAGACACTATATTAAACAGTTTGTTAGACTTTCATCAAGGAGTTGTAATGCTAGGGTTGAATGATTTTTTACTGCCTTACTAGATGAGAGGACAGTATTGTGCAAAACTATCTGAACTATCTGTATTAGTTAACTCTATAAACCTTGAACTTCTCATCTTGACACTCAGTTGTATTTGAGCTCCAGGCTAATTAGCAAAGGTAGATTAATTTAAGTGCTGAGAAGCTGGAACACAATTTAAGCTTGGATAGTGGTTATTTCGGACTTTCATTGACTGGTATGAGTGTTTGTAAGTAACTGCTGTTACAAACCACTCTACTGAGCACACTCTAATTATATTGGTAGTACATGTACTGAAAGTTAAATGACAGTGTTTCAGCATAAAAGTTTATGTAAGGACATTTTAGGTAAACAGATTTAGTACAGATAGATTAAGCTTTGCCTCTAAACTGCACGATTACCATCTCAGGTGCTCATTTGATTGAAAAAAGATGTTACTGAACAATAAATGTGATCTCTAACAGAGGAATTAAATGTTGAATTCAAGAATTTTTGCAAACCAAACACATTTGAACCACTGCTGAAAGGAATGCTGAAAACAAAAAATATATATACTTTTTCCTGCTCTAGAAAATGTTTCAAGATTTGCCTAAATGTAATGATGGTGCAGTCTGTTAATAAAAGCAATTTGGATAATGAACCAAAAGTAGAAGCATAAGCAGTGTAACAGACTATGACAAGAAACACTCATGCTCAAAATAAACAGAAATTACTTGATGAATTTTATAGCCATGGGATTACACAGAAGATAATGCTGCCTGGTTTACTGATAATTTTCACTTGTGTACTTGTTCCCAAATCATTTGTAGCTTTTGTCGGTGTATCTTCTCTTCATCCCTAGCTATGTGTCAGTTGTTTTCATTTCCATGGATTTGTTATGCTTTACTAAGAAAATGAATTTGACAATTGTAGTTAATCATAGTTCCTTAATGTTTAACAAAGCAAACACAAGCACTCTTCGGAATGAAAGTGGGTCAGTTCAGATGGATTGTACGAAAATTAATTAATTACCTGATAAATGACAAGTTTGTAATAGGTGATCCTTTAAGAAAAAGAGAACAGAATTTCACACTCAGTAGAAATGACATTAGCATTCAAAAAGCACTCAAATATAGCAATGTATGTATAATAAATAAAATTTCATAGACAAATATCCGATAGACTATAAGGTACATCACGTGATTAACAAGTATATTGCTTCTCATTTTAAGAAACAAATTGATGACTGTATTAATGAAAATTATTGGGTGGTGCTATTCCTTTAAGGAATTTCTGTTAAATTGTCTTGTATCCAGGAACACCATATATTTATGATCACTGCAAAATATATCAGGGCCTTAAGAACATCCTATTAGTCCAACTGATTACCTCAGCAGGTATTTGTTAGAGATACTGGTAATTTTATTTATTTACATCTGACTACTGGGAAAGTCTGATTGAGTAGAAGTCAATTTTTAGCAGAGGCCCAGAGAGAAAAGCTCCAAATTACTGCAAAACATTTAAAGAACAATAATTTTACAGTCTTCAAAAATAATACAAAAACATCTGGAGTTTAAATAATTATAACAAATTAATGATAATATAAAAACATAGGTTAAGAAATGATACAGGTTATATGACAATCATTTAATATTTATAGAAATTTTAGACAGTTTGTAAGTTAGTCTAATACAAACAGGAACTGCAGTATAAAGTGAGAGAAAAAAACAGGCTTATGGTATATTTAGATAGAAAGTCAAATAAGAGAATTTGATTGAAGCAAGTAAGTGAAGAAGCAAGAGTAAGGAGATATAAGGAATGAAAAGGTAGTTGCTCACATTTAGGGATATTGTTAATAGTTAAATCTTGTAAATGATCAAATAATATATTACATGGTAATGCATAGCTGGGTGTGTCATAGAAACAAACTATATACTGCAACCACTGGATAAATTTGCTGTAAAGGATAACTGAAGGTTACTGCAGTTACATCAGATATTCAGTTATCATATGTGCATGTGTTGCAGTAAAATGGTCACCTTTCCTTTAAGGAATTATTTTTTTTTGTTATGTTTGAAACTTCTCACTAAAGGATATACATTTTCTGACCCAGTTTACTGAATGTGTTTTAATGCTAAAAGTCTTTCCTTTTCAAGGCAAACTGGTCACTGTAGTTAAACTCGTTAGACAATTACATAGAGTGGTACGCAGTGAAACCCACATTCTTTGCACAATACATTTCATAAGAGTCCCACAGACTTGTCAATGCCCCAGGACTTCTGAAACATACTCATCAGCTGTAGGGCACAAATGGAGATTCACAGTACAGTATGTGATACATAAACAAGTGAGTGGTGGACTTTACTGTGGAGTGGGGAAGTGAAGTAACAGGAGAGCAATGGCAGATGGTACACTGCAATTTCAGCAGAGCAACGCCTAACTGCCCAGGAATGGTGGCAGGTTGTTCAGCAGAACATAGCTAAGAACATTATCAGGATTCACAAGAGTGACTCTCCTGCTAAGAAAAATAAACACCTTGGATGGAACTGCATATCACAGTTGCACTGCTATGCAGACAAACACACTGCTTCAACCAAACTGTGACCACCCCTAGCACACTGATGCAGCTGAGCTCCTACCAACAGGAGCAGAGATAGTTCTAGATCTTGCTATTGGGATATTATGCTAATATCATTCACAGTAATAAAAACTAAGGCTAAAACATTTATGGCATTCCTTTTTCATCACTGTGGAAGTCCATGGATACAGCAGACTGCACTTCCACGGCTGCACCACATAAAAAAAAACAGAATGGCTATGGAGTACAGTCTTTGGTTGTGCTTTTGTTTTTGTAAGACAGTGTGTTAGGATCTGTGTTCTCTGGGCAAGCAATGATTCAAACACCCCTGGTAAACAAAAGCAAATGAATAATAAATAAGTAAATCTGTGAACAAGTGACAATCCCTGGGAGTCATGAAGCATGCGCCAGGCGCCGGACTAGCATCGACGATCTAATGCCAAATATGGCCGCCAAGCAATTCAGGTACGAGCTGTTTGCACGTGCACTACCAGTGCACGCCAGAGCTGCACTGTGCTAATTACCCAATGTGCAGCAGTGTAGCATGCAAATGAAGGTATATAGCGATTCATGAAGTAGTGCAGGCTAGTGTAAGCATGAAGAAATGTAAACCAAAAAAACAGTTTACATTTTTTCAAACATAAAATGGGAGTCTAGAAAGCGGACCAAACTTACATATTATAAAGTTAATATATGCCAATGGCTAAATATATAGCCAATGGCATAAAAAAACATGCACAACACATAAAAAATAACATTTAATGTCATGGCCACACTAACGCAAAGTAAAACCGCAGTGCATTGGTGCACAAACGGGATCACAATGAAAATATATTTAGATGTCATAAAACTGCAATGTAACACAATTCATGAATTCCCCATAATAGTCAATGGCACGCATGCTACACCACAACCATAGCGCAAGGGTTGCTAAGGGTCTGTGACAGTGTTCTGCACGGTAACTAGGAATTAGTAGTCAATGCCATGCAAATGAGTCAAGTAATACTGAATCGTAAACTCCCCACCAGCGTAAGGATGTACCACATGGCATAGCAGTACAACACTGAGGTGTGGCCTGGAGGTAAACATGACATCAAGAGAGGGGTGCGCCACCGTAGCTGTAAGCACATTGAAGCATTGCTAATCCGGGTTGCCTGTTGCTAATCAAAGTCGCAGGATAGGGGTGTGGAAGTAGTCATAGCTTTGCTTAGCTGAGAGCACACAAGGTAACCGAAAGTGCATATGAACGTGGATGAAAACGCGCTCAAAACCCGGTAAACAGCTGCGCGCGGTGCACACCACAGCTGAAACAAGAAGGATATGGGAAGACAATAAGGAAATGCTGCAGCATGATAATTGGAGTAGAAATTAGTAATTAACACCTAGGAACTTACAGTGGGCCATTGACAACAGCTAACAAGGCTGCTAGCAGCTGCCTGCAGAACAGGAAAGGGGAGGTGCTGTACTGCAAAGAAAAGAGAACTGTCACAGCAGAACAAAGCAAACTTGCAGTAGATCAGCTACAAAACACATTTCCTATCACAATCCTGGGTTGTGAAAGTACAAAACAAGAAAGCAGGCAGCTGGATGCATGCCTGACAATGGGAGGGGAATCGAGTTGAAAAGTGAAGTAAAGGGCAATAGATGAATCATGGCAGCCAAGCATAAGTCAACACCAAAGGCCCCACAATAGCAGTACCTGCTGTAAAACCCATAATTAAGATACCCTGCAGCTGGAATTGCACATACACACCCAATTACACCAGCATCATCCATTGCACAATAGTATAAGGTGTGAAAGCCCCCCACACACACACTTGTGTATTCCCAGACACTCTGCACCATTGGTGTATACAGACAGGGAACTTTTAATATGTACATGTTAGGGGCTGCCATAGCTTTTATTCACCAGAATGTGTTGGAGACTGATGGTGGTGTGGAGGATGATGCTGACAACCATCTCAGGTACCGGAGGAGGAGAAGAGTGTTCAGACCCAGGGTAACCTACCAGGGGCTACATGATCTGGAGATAGTAGAGTGTTACAGGGTGGACAGGGACACCATGCAGCAACTTGTTGAGCTGAGCCGGCCACACCTCACAGCCAGAAATAACAGAGGGGAACCCATCCCAGTGGACATGAAGGTATGTGTAAGATTAAGAATACTAGCCACAGGTACCTTTCAAATGCCAACTGGGATTATCATGGGGATCTCACAGGCATCAGCATCCAGGGTACTCCACCAGTTCCTGGATTCCATGTTACCACATTCCAATGAGCACATATACTTCCCACGAACACAAGAGGAGTTGGTCAGCAATATGCATCTCTTCCACCGTGTGGCAGACTACCCGGAGGTACTGGGTGCAATAGACTGCATGCACATACACATTAAGACACCACCCAGTGAGCAGGGTAGGTGCTACATAAACCGCAAGGGATACCCCTCTATCAACTGCCAGGTCATGTGCAATGCCCAGGGCATTATCATGGATGTGTGTGCAGGCAGCCCTGGAAGCTATCACAACTCCCACATCTGGCATGCCTCACAGCTGTATCAGGTATTTGCCAGGGGGGATATCCCATATGGCCACCTGGTGGGGGATGAGGGCTATGCACTGGAACTGTGGATGATGACTCCCATCAGAAATGCACACACAGCCATGCAAGAATGCCATAATGAGGCAAACGCAGAAACCAGAATCATCATAGAGCACGTGTTTGGGATGCTGAAATCATGGTTCCGCTGCTTGGACATATCTGGTGGAGCCTTGCAGTACTCTCCAGGCACGTGTGCCCACATCTTCATAATATGTGCCATGCTACACAATATGATCCTGCGGAAACAGCTGCAGCAGGGAAAGAATGATGAAGGCCCTCACAGCCCACCACCATTGCCAAGGGCCCCGAAGGCACAGAGGGACTCAGACCATGAACACCTTGTGCCAGCCCCAGTAGGCAGATGGAGGTGTGCCCAGTATGTCCATGCCTTGGCAAAGAGGGAACGTATAGCACACACACTGACATTGTAGGCACTTATGGACTGACACCCTTCTCCACCTGCACACATAGCAAACAGGGATGGCACACACACATGACCACCTGTAAATTGTCATGTATAGGTGGTCTACTGTGTGCATCCTACATAGGTAGCCCTCAACTATTGTACACACAACTGCCATTGGCACAAGTTAAGTCAATACCTGAACAGTAAATTAAGCTATCAGCATGTGTCCATACCGTATGTAAAGCATAGCCAAAAAGTGTCTGCTGTCGCCACCCCATTGAGTAACTAACTGTCCCTCTGTGGAGCACAGTCAATTGCAGGATCCCTGGGGTGTATCCACTGTTCCCCACCCACTCTGCAAGGATTCCCTGGAGTGTTAGTGAGGGGTTTTGTATAATGTAATCAGGGATGTAGTTCCAAATAATGGGGAGTATCCCTGACAGGAATCTTCTCAGATGTTTACATGTTA